>NC_091178.1:14445946-14478446 GCF_040958095.1 Procambarus clarkii
CATGATATAGGCCTAGTGGGCACTAGGCCTATATTATGAATGGTTACGTTACAGGCGATGAGTCACAATAACGTGGCTGAAGTAGTTTGACCAGACCACACACTAGAAGGTGAAGGGACGACGACGTTTCGGTCCGTTCTGGACTATTCTCAAGTCGATTGTCCACAATCACGAACCACAATCGACTTGAGAATGGTCCAGGACGGACCGAAACGTCGTCGTCCCTTCACCTTCTAGTGTGTAGTCTGGTCAAACGGTTTCGTTGTCCAAGAACAACGTAAAATACAACTTTGATAACGTTGATATAATGTTGAGTATAGTCGCATCATGATCTAGTTGATATATAGCAATGATCCAATCACGGCTGCGTGGCGATCCGTTATTTTATTCGTGGTCCTGAAATAATATAGTCACGCTCATGGGGATGCTCTTGATATGCTCCATGCTCCGGTGATAGTTGAATCTGTGTTGAATCTTACACCTGTGATGAATCACAGATGTACTCATGTTGCAGCCATAGACCATATCACACCTGTGATGGTCGATTAACCCATCACAGCGAGCGAGGGCGAGTCATCGTCTAGTCTACCACGCCTCACTAATTTCCCCAAAAATTAAAATGGTAATAAATCCTTGACACAATAAAGAAGAATGCACGAGCCTTACAATACAGAGGAAAATCCAGCAACAAAGTGAGCACAAAAAGTAGCCTTGGATCGACGTTATTAAACGTTATTTCAAAGTTGATAACGTTGATTTGGCGTTGAATTAACGTTGCTCTTGGATACAGAGCCTACGCCTGCGTCACGCACATGAACCAGAAGCAACACATTAAGCAACGCTAAACTCTACCAAAGGAAAATGCAACGTTAGCAGCGTATAAATCCTGAAGCCATTAAACGCCGTAAAACCAGCGAACAGACTCCTATACAAAAAGGATAGACAGCATTGCTTCCTCATTGGATAATATAATACTCACGCAAATACAAGTTTGCTTGATTCTTCGCCTGCCCGATCTGTCTCCATTGGTTGACTTGTCAAAGGTACAAAGCGTGGGTGTCAAAGGCTTTCCGATAGTCCAAGAAGATGCAGTCTGCCCAACCTTATCTTTCTTGCTTAATCTTTGTTTAATCTTAATCTGAGTGTGCGTGCGTGTTTGCGTGCGTTCGTGAAAGCATGCGTGTATAGGGAGACTGAGTCAGCTTCCTCTCCCTCCCCCACTCTCCCTCCCACCCATCCTCTCACACACGCTCTGAATTTTCCCTCATATTTTTGTTCCGATCGGAAATGCTTTTATGGACCGGAGAAAACATCCAATCCGTGAATGTGAAGGTGTTTAAATTCGCGGGATTTGATGCGTGGGTGTGTGAGGCGTTTCCACAAGAGTAGGGCTTGCGGGGGGATGAAAGAGGGGGGAAGAGGAGGAGAGGAATGAGGGGGATGGAAGGGGAGAGGAGTGAGGGGGGCAGGGGGGAGTGTTGGAGTGAGGGGCAGCAGGAGTGTTGGAGAGAGCGGCGAGGACACAAAAGGGGTACTTTTATAACCGTATACAAGACTCGGTGTATTACATAAAAGTAATCCAGACATTGCCGCAAAAGGACTCAATTGATGACCCGACCACACACTAGAAGGTGAAGGGACGACGACGTTTCGGACCATTCTGGACCATTCTCAAGTCGATTGTCGTCGTCCCTTCACCTTCTAGTGTGTGGTCTGGTCAACATACTTTAGCCACGTTATTGTGACTTATCGCCTTCATAGGACTCAATTATCCGGTTACTTGGACACGGAGAAGATTCGCTCTAGCAAATATTCATTCACCCTTTTTGCTATATTCAATAATATATTGAATATATTATTGAATATATTATTGAAAAACAGGTTAAGAGACACAACTGGCATTATGTTATCCAAATGACGTTAGTGATGAACTAATTAATTTGTATCTAGTTAATATTAAGGGGCACATGTGTTCATAAGACTGCTTGCTAAGATTGCAACATGGCTTAACAGTTTTATACATACACGGACGAGACAGCGTGTATTGTTGATATAACGAATATAACAATAGAGCTTAGAGTCATCAAGAGCCATGCAGGAGGAAGGGAGGGAGGGATTGAATTATCAGGTTAAAGCACCAAGCCATTACGGCTATATAACACTAGGAAAGGGGTCAGGATAAGGATTTGGGATGGGACGGGGAGGAAGGAATGGTGCCCAACCACTTGTGGACGTTCGGGAATTGAACGCCGACCTGCATAAAGCGAGACCGTCGCTCTACCGTCCAGCCCGAGTGGTTGAGGAAGCTTATAAGTGAACAACCTGTCCTCAAAACAAGGCCAAATCAGTTGTTGTTTTAGATTTAGCTACTCAGCACGAAAATGTCCCTGGTAGCACGGGCTATGGTGAACCCGTAACTCTCATCCTCCATATTTATTCACGAAATAGTCTACACATCACTTCGCAGATGATTACAACCCCGTCCTCAGCCAATGCTCGCCCATAGCGGCCTTCTGCTAAGAAGCATTCATCAATTTTAGCGTTGTGTATCCAAAATCGGTATGTTTATGTGTAAATTAACAGTATAAACTTATATTAGAAATTGGTGTAATTGATTACTATGTAATCAAAATTGGTTTGTTCTCATATATAAATTAATATTATTATACAATTCAATGTATAGTTAGGCGTGGGTTAGGTTACAATATGTTAGGTGCTTAGGTAATATTGGCGATTATTTGTATTTGAAATACGCGGGTGAAGCATTCACAGCGTTGTGATTCGAACAGAGGTCGTGAGCGAAACACTATTTGAAAAACGTTCGAAGGACATCAGTTGTGAGTCGTGTGTAAACCGTTTTTCGTTCATAAACAACGGCTTTTGCGACTGAATTAACGAGCATTTGCCCCTTTGTTTATGAGAACAGGTTGTGTATTTGTAGCACGTGGGTGAAGCACTTAAAGGTGCAGTTCGAACAAAGAACGTTAACGAAGCACAGTTTGAGAAATGTTCGAACCCCCCATGAGACGTGTGTAAATAATTTTCAACCATAAACAAGAGAATTAACAACTGCATTAACGATCATTTGACCTTTGTTTATGTACACGGGCTTCTTTATTTATGAGGACGGTCTAAATTATATTATGATATTATTACCTCTACAAATCGTTTTATTTCTCAATCCTTCACTACTGCAAAAATAAATAATTGTTATCAGTGAAAATAGATAAGTTAACCTACTCTTTCCCAACTATTCACAATACCATAATATATACAAATATTATGTGTGTGAGAAACTATAGTTTTTGATTTGACAATCCGGAATTTTTTTTCGAAAGCTTTTATCCGGAAAGGGCCGCATAGCAGACGAGCATAACCCGATGGTCGGTTGTTTAAGCAGGTCTTTATTGCAGTTAGTGCGGGAGTGAATATTACTGTGTTGATTTAATGTGTGTTAGTGTCCGTGTTAACGATACAGCCGGATAAGAGGAGGTTAGAGGTAAGTGGTGGACCTCAGGAAGTGATTGGGTTATATTTTAAACGTTGATTGTAACGAGGACAAAGATTTATTTCCGAAAAGAGGAGTCGCCAGGATTCACTTTGTCAGGCCATGTACTATCGTGTTCTCCTGGGATTTATGAGGGCTGGTAAAAGTATTTCAATGAATGTACCAAAATACTGTCTAAAAAGTAGCAAATTTGACCGAAAAGTAGCAAATTTGACCGAAAAGTAGCAAATTTGACCGAAAAGTAGCAAATTTGACCGAAAAGTAGCAAATTTGACCGAAAAGTAGCAAATTTACAATTTAACGTACAAATGAGATCTATATAAAATACAATATACGTGTATTTCCAGTCATAAAACAGATAGTGTTTCACACGCTAAAGTTGTAATACTCAAAGATCTTCGTAGTTCAACAATTTGAATTTATTAAATCAAACAGATCATCCTATTCTCTAAGTCCTAATTAGGCAAATGAATATTAACATTTAAGGGTTTTGAAACAGGGGAACAAATACTCACAATTATATTAGATGAAGTAAATCCATGAACCAGCCATCAGAGAAATATTTTACTATACCGGTGCTCACAGTCCCAAACTTCTCACCATGTTGACCAGACCACACACTAGAAAGTGAAGGGACGACGACGTTTCGGCCCGTCATGGACCATTCTCAAGTCGATTGTGACTTGAGATAAAAAAACTTCTCACCATGTTCCTTTGGTCGTGATTATTAATGAATATCCCTCAGATGTCTTGATACACACAGCCCTCAGCTGTCTCAGCATCCAAGCTCCAAGATGCTGCTCTCGTCATCTTGACTCAATGTATCTGAAAAAGATTAAATAATCCCAAAACTCGCGTATATTCCTCTCTGAAGGCTCGCAAGCGAGCGAGTGTTCGCTGCAATTTTTTTCCTTTATTTTCGGCAGTTTATTGCACAGTTCGTGATCATTACTCCGGTCTTTACTCTATATTCCGGGAAGCGAAGGAAATTTGGTTTTACTGAACGTTTTCGTTCAGTATCAGATAGCATTCTGCGAGGCGTTCGGACTGACGGTATCTTAAATTAAGGTAAATACTGGTAAAGTAAACAAATAATATTTGTTCGGGAGTTATTTCTGAGGTGTCTTTACTGCCGTCTTTAGTAAAATGGTTGTGATAATTAGACAGTTACTCCATTTTAATAAAATTCATAATTTAGTACCAATTGTGTAAGTAAATCACAGAAAATCTTCTCATATCTTACCCCTGATATTCCTGACTAAATTTATTACGACCAAGATCGTCGTCTAATAATATTTACACATTCGGGAAAATAGTTGAAAGGTAAAAAGTTTAACAAAACACAATCATATAATTTTATATCCTGTCAAAATCAGTTTTGAGTAATGAAAACATTAAAGTATTGAAATAAACAATGTACTCCACTAAACTCTGCAGCTTGAATGTTGCAAATCACATGAGATTGGATGTTATTCTAACCCTCCAGTACCCTCCAGTACCTCCAGATGTTATTCTAACCCCTCCAGTACCTACAGATGTTTTTCTAACCCCTCCAGTACCTACAGATGTTTTTCTAACCCCACCAGTACCTCCAGATGTTTTTCTAACCCCACCAGTACCTCCAGATGTTTTTCTAACCCCTCCAGTACCTACAGATGTTTTTCTAACCCCTCCAGTACCTACAGATGTTTTTCTAACCCCTCCAGTACCTCCAGATGTTATTCTAACCCTTCCAGTACCCTCCAGTACCTCCAGATGTATTCTAACCCGCTCCAGTACCTCCAGATGTTTTTCTAGCCCCTCCAGTACCCTCCAGTACCTCCAGATGTTATTCTAACCCCTCCAGTACCTCTAGATGTTATTCTAACCCCCTCCAGTACCTCCAGATGTTTTTCTAGCCCCTCCAGAACCCTCCAGAACCTCCAGATGTTATTCTAACCCATCCAGAACCTCCAGAACCTCCAAATGTTATTCTAACCCCTCCAGATGTTATTCTAACCCTCCAGTACCACAACCTGTTCATGGTATGCTGACACAGTAACGACAGACCACACGGGGTACGGAGCTCAATCCGTCGTGTCACCTCGCCAGGACCACACAGGTCCGGACTCTGCTGTCAACACCATGTTTACTGACTGGTGAAAACTGTGTTTACCTCGTTGTTAATGTTGAGAATCAAATGTAGACCTGTATAGGGTATATAAATCTTACTTAACATGAGCGCCAGTCAAATGACCTTCTGTCCTTCATGCATATCAGAGTTATTGTTAAAGATATCATTAATATAGATAAATACAAATGCTATAATTTTTATGATTAATAATTTGCCTAATTCGGAGAATAAAATTTTCCTGGTTATGATGTGGAGGCTTTTGTTGATTTTTGTTTGGTACTAAACTGGTAATTAATTAACACTGATGCTAAAGAATAATGATTTATTGCGAGTAACTCGAGAGTGACAGATGTCAGAGCTCAAGATGAAGCGAGACTGTTCTATAATTATCAGTGGAAGAAGAAAAAATATTGATTAAAAATGTCAAATTCAAAATAAAGGCAAATTCAAAGTTTTTTTAGTCGTGATATTTGAGAGAGAGAGAGAGAGAGAGAGAGAGAGAGAGAGAGAGAGAGAGAGAGAGAGAGAGAGAGAGAGAGAGAGAGAGAGAGAGAATGGTCTTTTGACAATGTAACTATTATTTCAATATTGATTTCTGAATCACGTGTTGTTGCAACAGGATACCGTTTGACAGGAGCGTTTCTGTTATCTGTCCCTGACTGGGAGGGGCGTAAGCCAGGTCCTGGGCTTGGAGTAGGCGGGGACGACCTCCCACTCCATCACCAAACTAAACACGGAAGGCTAGTTTGGGTCGCTGAGCTCTGGTGGGCTGGCTGTATCTTGTAGCCAGTGTGTGTGCTCTCTCTTTCCCTCCTTCTCTCTCTCTCTCTCTCTCTCTCTCTCTCTCTCTCTCTCTCTCTCTCTCTCTCTCTCTCTCTCTCTCTCTCTCTCTCTCTCTCTCTCTCTCTTTGACGACCTTGTCTTCATTTTCACACGGGATACCAAACCCCCGTGTCCTCAGGGCAGCAGTTTCTCTTTAAGTCTAGACAAGACGGGAATGTGAAATGGAGAAATTCTTAAGTCAAAACATCTCGAAAATGAACTAAATAGATAAAGCTACACGCAAACAAAAACGAATAATTAGAAGACCTCGAAAATGTTTAAATTACATGAGAGTTCGAACACTCTCTAAAATGAATAGAATATAGTATAAATGCGATAGGAAACTGTACTAAAAGAGACGTAGAGACAGGGGGGGGGTGGGGGGTGGGGGGATGGGGGTGGGGGGGAGGGGGAGGGAGGGGGGGGGGTTGTCATCTCTATCCCAGAGGGACTAGGAGTGTGTCCTCCTTCACTTTTATCCCGATACGTGAAGGACGAGAAACGTCAGAATCGCCAAGAACGCCTTTGATCTCTTCACCTCCGGGGGGACCTTCTTTACTCCTGAATGGTGGCCGGCCCTATCCGGTCCTTGCCTCCAGATGCACGTGTGCCTCCTACCTCCTGATGCAGGTGTGTCTCCTACCTCCTGATGCAGGTGTGTCTCCTGCCTCCTCAAGCAGGTGTGCTTCCCTCCTCCCGGCAAAGCTCTACCTTCTTCATTACTGTGGAAAATTTTAATTGCTCTTTTTTCCCCTTCCGCTCGTATTTTTATTCAGCTGTGGTGCCAGGGTTAAGCTCCAGCTCCTGTATCCGAGTCTTTCTTTTCTCTCTTCTGTTATTCACTCTTTTTACCCAAAATGTTTAATTTTCTTCCTGCCGGATGTTTTCGCATGTCACTATGTGTTATCTGTGTTTACATTGTTCCAGAAGGTTTTCTCACTCTTTGGTTAACGTGGCAAAAGATGGTAATTTTGTTCATTTTTATGTTTCTGATTATATTGTGGGTCAAAGTAATTCGTCTCTGATTCTCCATCCCTCTTCTCCGCCGCTTTATAATTACAGAATGGGGCTCCTTTTTTTTTTGCCAGTTTCTCAAGGACAGAATAGGTTTTATTTTATCCACCGCTATAAGGAGAGAATAGGTTTCTGCCTCTTTCTTTTCAAAGGGATTGTATGGATCAGTTCTCTCTGCTTCTCCTGATACCACGTCTCACATCCGGCACCCCTCGTATGGTTCATCTTATGGCCACCATCTTTCTAGTGGCCTTGACGAATACAGGGAGCCGCCGGCTTGTCAATTCCCCCCCCCTTACCCGTTCCATTTGTCCTGAAGATTTATCCAGCTTCATTTTGAACAGCAGCAATGTTTCGGAATATTCAGGGTGCGGCGGGTAGGCGGTTCCATTAGTTTTTCAATCTTTGGGTGAAAAGGTATCTCCTGTTTCTTGTCCTACATTAAGGGTTCTTAAGCTTGAAACACAATCGACTTGAGAATGGTCCAGGACGGACCGTAACGTCGTCGTCCCTTCACATTCTAGTGTGTGGTCTGGTCAACATACTTCAGCCACGTTATTGTGACTCATCGCCTGCACTTGAAACCGTTTCTACTTGTACGCGTTGCAGTACACTTTGTACAGAAGTGTTCTGTCTCAAGGATCTCGTTGAGATCAACGTGTGATTTACAGTTTTGTTAGTCCTATATAGTCCTTAACCATTCCTGGTATGAGTGTCGACTTGACTATTTTGTCTCTGTTTATTAGAAAAGAACCAGATATTTTTCATTCAACTGAAGAAAGCTGTGTAGATGGTGAGGAGGACAAGTTTAATAGTTTACTGGTTGCTAGGGAGAAACCTAGTAATATTATTTTTTAATATTAACCCCCCCCCCCACAGTAGGGCTGATGAAGGTGGGGCTGCCACCTTCAGGGAGACCCAGAGAAACTATTAGAATAGATGAAAGCAAAATGGTGGGTACTCGCTTGTGTTATTAGTGAATATAGTGTTAAATCTTGGAGGTGGCAGCCTCCAAGATCCTACGAAAGTCTTTCGATATAATTAGACGTTTGTTAATTTTGTTTTTGTATTATCTTTTCGTATTCTGAGGCCAACATTTCTTCATAATTTTTCACCTTTTCGAGTTTAAAAAACCTTTCCATAGGCGCTTGGAAAGCTCAAAGGCCTTAGGCACAGTACGTATAAAATGACGATAAAATGTTCATGAATGAAACAAAGGGAAAGTGAGAATGATTGAAGGGCAAGAACGGAGAAGATAAGCCTGCCCCTTCCTTTTATCTTTCTTCTTTTTCTTTACCTTGTTTTCTCTTACGATCCCTTTCTTATTCCTATTATTACCCCCTTTATTACACCTTACCTTCCGTTCCTGTTGCCTTGTTCTTTATTCCTCTAAGATTTCCTTCTCCTCACCTCTCTTACCTATTTATTGCCATTGCCTCCTTCCCTTATTCTCCTCTTTCAAGCCTAGCAAAAAGATACCCAGAGACATTGCAGTAGCCATACACAGACTCGGACTTGGTTACAAGTGCTGCTGGGAGATAATGAACCCAATAGTTATAGAGTGTCACATCTGTGAAACAGAAGCAGAGGCGCCACTATTGCACTACTTACTGGAATGTGAAGCTACTGAAGCCCTGCGCATCAAACTCAACATTAATCCAACGACAGCAGCTGCATTAGATGTACATTCCACCGCGACTACAATGATTAGAAAAGCCGTTGAGGAATGGGACTCACTAGTGAACATCCGCCACCAAGATAATGTTATTAAAATAAGACTAAAACCAGTGCACTAAAAACAGAACCGAAAAAGAAAGAGGGAAAAAGGAGGAATCCCCCACCTCAATTTAAAAACTTTGACTCAAATATCACAGTAACAAGGTTATCACGAATAACCGAACTCAATTACGGGCTCACCATAGCCCGTGCTACATGGGCTTTTCGTTCTGAGTAGTTAAATCTAAAACAACAACAACAACAACTTTCCCTATTACAATCGACTTGATAATAGTCCAGGACGGACCGAAACGTCGTTGTCTCTTCGCTTTCTAGTGTGTGGTTGGGTCCTTTTTCAGCCACGTTATTGCGACTCCTCGTCTGCATAGGAATTCCTAAGTTAGTGGTAAATACTGCCGTTGAGTAATAGAAAACGTGTACATTAAATAATATAGAGAACGTCATATAATGAAATGAGAAACCACGCTATATCAGATTACTCCACTGTTGTTCAATTATTTTTCTTAAATGTATTGACAATAGCAACAAAATCAACAACGATATATGCCAGAAATAAAAATGAGCATATTTTAAGTAATCAAACCTGTTTTAATAATTGAACTTAGGTCTGAAGATAAGTTCCGTTATTAAAATGGGTAGAAGATTTAAAACACTTCAGGCAAATAATGTTTAATTTCGAAGCTTGATATCGACACTTTATCTACAAGGCTTGATAATGGTCCAGGACGAATGGAAACGTCGTCGTTTCCTGGCTTTTTGATATGTGGTTTGGTCATCACGAATATGTCTCCGAATATGCAGTCTCCGTGGTGTAGTGGTAAGACACTCGCCTGGCGTTCCGCGAGCGCTATGTCATGGGTTCGTATCCTGGCCGGGGAGGATTTACTGGGCGCAATTCCTTAACTGTAGCCTCTGTTTAACGCAACAGTAAAATGTGTACTTGGATGAAAAAACGATTCTTCGCGGCAGGGGATCGTATTCCAGGGACCATAGGATTAAGGACTTGCCCGAAACGCTACGCGTACTAGTGGTTGTACAAGAATGTAACAACTCTTGTATATATCTCAAAAAAAAAATATATATATATTGTTGGAGCTTGTGTTCTACTGTTCACGTATATTAGGGTTGAGAGGCGGGACCAAAGAGCCAGAGCTCAACCCCCGCAGGCACAATTAGGTGAGTACGAAGTCTACTTTTGGAATGCTCGCAGTTAGGGGAATAATTACCTGCAGACATGTGCCATATATATATATATATATATATATATATATATATATATATATATATATATATATATATATAAGCTTCGAAATTCCGCATTTTTGTTAAATTTTCTACCTATTTTAATAACTGAACTGAACTTCAAAGCTAAGTTCAGTTATTAAAACGGGTTCGGTTACCTAAAATACATTCATTTTAATTTGTGGCATATATCCTTACTTATTTTGTTGCTATTGTAGAGTACATTAAACTACAGTATTTGAGCAACTGTTCAGTAATCTGATATAGCGTGGTTTCTCATTTCATTATATGACGTTCTCTATATTATTTAATGTATTCGTTTTCTATTACTCAGCGGTAGTATTTACATCACTAACTTAGGAAACCTTCATTTTTGGTTTGAAATAATAATAATTCATTGTGTCGGGGGGACAGGAAGCCAGAGTGTATTCATACACGGTAGACTTATACTGAGGTCTTTCTTCCATAAGGCCGAATTACTGACTTCCCAGAATGCAACCCCACAACAGGCTGACTACCTATTAAGTACCTAGGCCCTGCTAGGTGAACTGAGACATTAGGTGAAAGGGAATGTGTCCCAACCAACCATATATCGAGGTCCCAGCAAGGTCAAAATATTGACCTTCCCCAGGATACAATTTTACAACAGTTACGAAACTCTCGGGTATTTATTCACTGCTAGGTGAAGAGAAGCATTAGGTGAACGGAAACGTTCCCAACCATTTCTGTCCGGCCCGAAGTTCCCCGTTGTGAGTTGGGAACGAATTCAACTGTACTAACGAGCCTTGCCTATGAGTATCGTAATACATATACATATATTTATATGCAATTGACGATCACAAAACACTGATCATTTTTGTGCGGAAAATCCACAGAGAAATGTGAAAGGAAGTGAACGTTTCGGCCTGTTAAAGCCTTTGTCAACACCAGACTGACTCAGTCTGGTGTTGAGAAAGGCTTTAACAGGCCGAAACGTTCACTTCCTTTCAAATTTTTCTGTGGCTTTTCCGCATATATTTATAGTATATAATAACATTATTAGAGGGGGGTACCACCTCTAGTTGGATTTGTAGGGACCCTCGACCTCGAGGAGTCGAATATAGTTGAATATCAACTACCGTGCAGATATATATAATTTTTGTATTAAAACTTCAGAAGGTAAACCAGTAGGCGGAAAATGAAGATCTTCAGACCTCACTCCACTGTAGTCACTGACAGGTAAGCACTAACGCGAGACATAATTGTTGACAAAGTTTGGTATCCACTGACCTTATGGAGATATTGAAATATTTATATACATGGATTTTTATATATTTTTTAAAAACTAAAGTTTTAAAGAATGCAAAACAGTTGAATTCTGTCAGTCTATTAAATAAGTTTTTTTTCACCCGTTTGAAAAGGGCAGAGGTTTTTTTTATTCATAGTTTACAGGTCTTTGGTGATACTGTTTTTTTAAAGCCTATATATGCTAGGTGGTCAAAGTCCTCGGCTCACAACCGCGAGTCCCGAGTTTGGTTCCTAAAAACGACAGAGACAGTTGGGCACGTTTCCTTTAACCCGATGCTTCTGTTCATGTAGCGGTAAATAGATACCCAGATCTTGCCTACTGCTATGGATTGTACCATGGAAAAGGTGACTAGTTTGCCTAGGGAACCCTCAATAAACCTACGTATAGGCTTCCTGTCCCAGACAACCGGAAACCATACTAGTTTCCGGTTGTCTGGTAAATGGTAAATAGATTTACGGTAATATATTTACCAATACGTTAATGGTAAATACACTTTAGGTATATGGTTAAAACGATACAGTATCGACTCTATGGTCTCTGGAGTTTACGAAACTCGGTTGTATGGCCGACTTTATCCTGGGCCTACGTATTTTTTTGTTATAAGCTATAGAAAAGAATAATCAGGAAAAATACTTGTATTTTTACCATGTAAGGAAATACAATTAATAATTCTGTTGGCTTTAAGAATTTGTCGAAAAGACAGACAGACACACACACACACACACACACACACACACACACACACACACACACACACACACACACACACACACACACACGTGTGTGTGTGTGTGTGTATATATATGTGTGTATATATATGTGTGTGTATATGTGTGTGTATATATATATATATGTATATATATATATATATATATATATATATATATATATATATATATATATATATATATATATATATATATGTCTTTTCGACAAATCTGCGTTTCGTGATGCTCAGTGCTACATCGCTACTGTGTCGTTTTCTGACTTCCATTGATGCTGTGTCCTTTTCTCGCTACTATTGATACTGTGCCGTTGCCTCGCTACCGTGATGCCATACCGTTACCTCGCTAAAAGGCACTTTTGACGGTTCTTGACAACATGAATCTTCAATGTTGTTCCAGCAGGCGTAGTGCGTCCGCACCCTCCCTCTGCCGCCTCGACTCCCGGCAGGCAGAATCGGAGGGGGTTTCTCGTTACAAGTTACTCGGGGTCGTTACAAGTTCGTTATAAACCTTTGTTCAGGTTTCTAGAGTTCGTTATAGACCTTTACACTAACTACTGCAGTTCATTATACTAAATGGAATTTAGTCGTTTTTGGATACCAGGGGCTTTTGAAAGGGTGTTTTATAGGCCTCAAAACATCATAATTCCCTAGGCCTCAAAACATCATAATTCCCTAGGCCTCAAAACATCATAATTCCCTAGGGCTCAGAATATCATTACTTCCCAGTACTCGAAACATATTCTTTCCCAATAATAAGCATATGGGTTATACATATTTTTCACTAGTATGATTACTGGCAAATCTGGAGACTATGTCTTCCCTAGAGTGACAACCTTTTATTAATAATATATTTATACGGTTTTGCGTTTTCGATGCAACGGAGGTGTTTGTAAACAAAATAACTTGTATTAATGCTGCCCCGCCAGGTGGCTCATGAATGAATGTATGTAATATATATCATGGAATTTTCCCGCCTGAAAAAAATGAAAGGTGTCATTTTTTGGTTGGGACGCATATGAGTTGGCCAGGTACTAGGGGAGAGGGTGCCTGGTGCAGCTGTCAGAGGCCAGGGAAGTCCAACTGGACGTGTGGGGTGAGAACGGACTTGCTGGACCTGTGGGGTGAGAGTGGACTTGTTGGTCTTGTTGGGTGAGAGTGGACTTGCTGGTCGTGATAATACTAATCTTTGATAATAACATTCAAATTCATTTTTTTTTTATTCAGGTAAAATTTCATACGTAGATGATAGAGTTAGAAACATATTGTTGGATTTATAGATGGAGTTAGTACATGCAATACCTAAAGCCACTAATACTCATAGCGTTTCGGGGAAACATAGACAATTTTTATCAGACATAAGAACACAAGTATAACACGAAAAAGATCACAAACACAACACAATAACACAAGCACACACACACACACACACACACACACATACACACACACACACACACACACACACACACACACACACATACACAGATTAAACAACTTGTCATTCTACAAAGAACGTCGCATTTCGTATGCATTACATAAGGTCAAAAATTACAGTGATTGAACGCTTGCTAAGAAATTAATCTCCAGTCCAATAAAACCCATCCTGATCTTTCACTAATCTCATTAAAGCATTTGTCCGTACTTGTGTAAGATGTTAAAATTATTTACATTCTACAATCCCAAGGCTCATTAACCTTCCTGTATGTTGTTAATCTCAAGGTGTAATCTCATTAAACACGAGGGTGAATTAATCTCGGTGTATTAATCTCAAGATTTTTAAATCTCAAGTGGTATTTATCACAAGGTGTATTAAACTAAAGGAATCACATCTAAACAATCTTATATCTTATATTGTATATTTTACCTTAATATACTTACTAATCTTCGTCAAGTTTTTTTACAGTGTACCTGTTAACATTTTTTAAATTTTACTAGAAATTACATTACTTAATCTTACAAAAGGTAAGATTAAGGACCTGCTTGAAATGCTAATCGTGTTAGTGGCTTTACAAGAATGTAAAAACATCAATGCTATGTACTCACATAAACCCAATGTACCGTCTTGCATATATATAAATAAATTGAATGAACATTATAAACTTGAACAGGGGTAGAATAAACATTCTTGAAATTATTGACTTCAGGAAATAATGTAATTTTAAGCCAAGTCTTAAAAAGAAAGACATACAAAATAGGGCTAAAGTAAGAAGACACCTGTTGAAACGTGGAACAAATGTTAACTTCTTCTGCAACTGTAAATATATATGATAATACAACTTGTGTACCTTGACAACAGTTCCGTTTTCTGGCTGCCTTTTACACCATCTCGCTTTAAAATAATATTTTAGTCACTCTGGGATCTCTAAACTACGGTCCGTGGGTCACATCCTGCCTGCAACAATATTTTACCCACCATATATATATATATATATATATATATATATATATATATATATATATATATATATATATATATATATATATATATATATATATATATATGGGTATTGAAATGGAAGTGATTGTAGAAAGCCTATTGGTCCATATTTCTTGATGCTTCTATATTGGAGCGGAGTCTTGAGGTGGGTAGAATATAGTTGTGCATTAATTGACTGTTGATTGCTGGTGTTGACTTCTTAATGTGCAGTGCCTCGCAAACGTCAATGCCGTCTGCTATCGCTGTATCTATCGATAGATACAGCGATAGCAGACGGCTTGACGTTTGCGAGGCACTGCACATTAAGAAGTCAACACCAGCAATCAACAGTCAATTAATGCACAACTATATATATATATATATATATATATATATATATATATATATATATATATATATATATATATATATATATATATATATATATATATCACAAAAGCTGTCACATTCCTCAAGGTTTATTTTTGAATAATATTTTATTGTCTCAATCATCTTTACCTTTTCCTTCGGGCCTCATTCAACCTCTGCCCACACTCACCACCTTTACCCTTCCCCCCCGACCATTGCCCATTTCTCCTGCCTAGCCTCCACCCCATTCCACCCCCTCTCCAACCCCCACAATCCCGCCAGTGTAGCCCTCCGGACCCCAACATCCACCCTCCGGACCCCAACATCATCCACCCCTCTCACGCTGGATGCCTGTTGGTCTGCCTGTGATGTACACATTCCTGCCTTTGATTCATGGCTGGAATATTCATACATTGCCTTCCATGTCCCCCCTCTCCCCTCCCAAACACACACACACACACACACACACACACACACACACACATGCTTACACACGCTCACACATACACCCATACTCACACACACACGTATAAACACGGGATGGAACGGATGGGGCATGTATGGGGCATGTATGGATATGTCACGGATGGAAGTTTGAGACTCTGATGTGTCATAGAGATGTTAGAAAGGTTTCTTCTAGCGTAAGAGGTAGTGAGTAAATGGAATGACCTAAAGGAGCAGGTTGTAGAGGCAACCTCAGTCCACAATTTTAAAAGCAGGCATGATAGGGAAATAGGTCAGGAGTCTTTGCATTAAACAACCTGCGGCCAGAAAGGCGGGGATGTGGGTGGTGTATTGATAGGAGTGTGTAATATACAAGGCGGTTCTGGCCCAAGATGGAAATTTTCTGATGCATGTGATTGTAGGTGGGTATTTTGTGATGCGTGGGATTGTAGGTGGGTATTTTGTGATGCGTGGGATTGTAGGTGGGTATTTTGTGATGCGTGGGATTGTAGGTGG
The DNA here is from genome assembly GCF_040958095.1 of Procambarus clarkii. NCBI lineage: Eukaryota > Metazoa > Arthropoda > Malacostraca > Decapoda > Cambaridae > Procambarus > Procambarus clarkii. Next base: position 14,462,143 of record NC_091178.1, read on the forward strand.
GTATTTTGTGATGCGTGGGATTGTAGGTGGGTATTTTGTGATGCGTGGGATTGTAGGTGGGTATTTTGTGATGCGTGGGATTGTAGGTGGGTATTTTGTGATGCGTGGGAGTGTAGTTGAGTGCGTTTCGATGGGTCTATGAGAGACTATAAGTATTTCTGAGTTAAAGTTCTCACCAATAATAGGAGTAACTTGTGCATGAATATACAAATAGTGGGTATATTCATTTAGAGCAGTCCTCATTTCAGATATACTGTAGTATGACGGCCAGTATTCAATGCTGGGGATAAGCTATGCTATCCGGGAGACAACAATGACGCGTCTGGGACGGAACCGTCATTTTAGAAGGAAGCAATACAAAGCGAGATGATTGAGCATAGGAAGTCGAGGTCACCTGCCATCAGATGATTGATTGATTGATGAAGATTAAGCCACCCAAGAGGTGGCACGAGCATGAACAGCCCGTAATGCCATCAGATACCAGGGATCGAGTGAAATACTCTGATCGACACAAAGGGAATGAACCAATCAGGTTACAGGCCAATGTACAGGATACCCTTAGCTTGATGTATTCTTACTCAGCTTCGTTGAGTCTAGCAAGCAGCAGCAACATGGGCCATGAGTGCCAAGGATGCCTTCTCAGCTTGGCAGGTATGAGAGTCAGCTGTGTGGCCCTCTGTCTTGAGTCAACACAAGAGCTAAGAGAATTGACAGCTAGTTCCGCCTGTACTGAGTACTACCCCCCCCCCCCAATTATAACTATTGTCTAGCCGTGAACCCGAAATTGTTCATGGGGGGGTTACGCTATATAATTCCTAGTCATTACCATAGCAAAAACCAGTCTAACCAGTCACGTGATCCCCCATTATGTACGGGGTGTGAGGACGTTGAAGGATTGTAACGATTGTAATGTAGCTGCTGTGATTGTTCACTATCACGTGACCCCCACCCCATTTTCCCCCACCCCCCTTACGAGTTGTGTGTGTGTTATTCATCTACGACCATCAGCCAGTGCGTAGAATTTCCAGAGGACACAGCATCGTTAACTTCGGTAATTTTCTTCCCTCTGTGGTACGGGGAACCGCGGGCAGTTGAGGCGCTAATTACTGTAGTGTTAAAGCCACGTGCGGTGGCATGGGGGATAGTGTGAATCAGATATCGCGTGCTGTTGTTGGACAGGCTGTTGTAGTTCTCTGTGTTGTGGGACAGGCTGTTGTAGTTCTCTGTGGTGTGGGACAGGCTGTTGTAGTTCTCTGTGGTGTGGGACAGGCTGCTGTGGTTCTCTGTGTTGTGGGACAGGCTGTTGTGGTTCTCCCTGTTGTGGGACAGGCTGTTGTGGTTCTCTGTGTTGTGGGACAGGCTGTTGTAGTTCTCTGTGTTGTGGGACAGGCTGTTGTAGTTCTCTGTGGTGTGGGACAGGCTGTTGTGGTTCTCTGTGTTGTGGGACACGCTGCTGTGGTTCTCTGTGTTGTGGCACTGGCTGTTGTGGTTCTCTGTGGTGTGGGACAGGCTGTTGTAGTTCTCTGTGTTGTGGGACAGGCTGTTGTAGTTCTCTGTGGTGTGGGACAGGCTGTTGTGGTTCTCTGTGTTGTGGGACAGGCTATTGTGGTTCTCTGTGTTGTGGGACAGGCTGTTGTAGTTCTCTGTGTTGTGGGACAGGCTGTTGTAGTTCTCTGTGGTGTGGGACAGGCTGTTGTAGTTCTCTGTGGTGTGGGACAGGCTGTTGTGGTTCTCTGTGTTGTGGGACAGGCTGTTGTGGTTCTCTGTGGTGTGGCACTGGCTGTTGTAGTTCTCTGTGTTGTGGCACTGGCTGTTGTAGTTCTCTGTGTTGTGGGACAGGCTGTTGTGGTTCTCTGTGTTGTGGGACAGGCTGTTGTAGTTCTCTGTGTTGTGGGACAGGCTGTTGTGGTTCTCTGTGTTGTGGGACAGGCTGTTGTAGTTCTCTGTGTTGTGGGACAGGCTGTTGTGGTGCTCTGTGTTGTGGGACAGGCTGTTGTAGTTCTCTGTGTTGTGGGACAGGCTGTTGTGGTTCTCTGTGTTGTGGGACAGACTGTTGTGGTTCTCTGTGTTGTGGGACAGGCTGTTGTAGTTCTCTGTGTTGTGGGACAGGCTGTTGTAGTTCTCTGTGTTGTGGGACAGGCTGTTGTAGTTCTCTGTGTTGTGGGACAGGCTGTTGTGGCTCTCTCTGTTGTGGGACAGGCTGTTGTGGTTCTCTGTGTTGTGGGACAGGCTGTTGTGGCTCTCTCTGTTGTGGGACAGGCTGTTGTGGCTCTCTCTGTTGTGGGACCGGCTGTTGTGGTTCTCCCTGTTGTGGGACAGGCTGTTGTAGTTCTCTGTGTTGTGGGACAGGCTGTTGTGGCTCTCTCTGTTGTGGGACAGGCTGTTGTGGTTCTCTGTGTTGTGGGACAGGCTGTTGTAGTTCTCAGGGTTGTGGGACAGGCTGTTGTGGTTCTCCCTGTTGTGGGACAGGCTGTTGGGGTTCTCCCTGTTGTGGGACAGACTGTTGTGGCACTGTTGTGACACTGGGAAGCTGGAGCGAGGTACAGGCGCCAACTTACTTACATAAGGAAACTATACATATGACCGAAGGTCCGAACAAAGTAAAGCAGAGTTTTAAATGGTCGTTTGGTGCCGAAATTTTAAGTTGCTCTATAGCAAACGAAGTTTTCAATTACAAAATAACATATCTTCCCAATTTAACCCGGCTATTAAAAATTTACGAAATGGAAAGAGCTCTCACAGGGCTCAAAACCTGATTTGGAGTATAACTTTTTTATTTGCATGTAGAAAAAATGGGCACAATCGTGATGGACCAAAAAAAATCAGTTAATGACGATATATTTTATATATTAAGACTTTGGCAATTATACCGTGACCCAATGTGAGCTTACCTTGAGGTTACTTTGAGGTGCTTCCGGGGCTTAGCGTCCCCGCGGCCCGGTCGTCGACCAGGCCTCCTGGTTGCCGGACTGATCAACCAGGCTGTTGGACGCGGCTGCTCGCAGCCTGACGTTACAGCTTGGTGTAATAATTATATCAGCGTTATTGTTATATGTTGTGTGTGTGGCTGGCTGGCTGGCTGGCTGGCTGGTTCGTTCCTCCGTGCTGGAATGTAATGCTTTATACTGGAGAGATGCCAACTGTGTTCGGCTTTGGCAGATCAGATGAACGGCAACGTAACATTTCGTCCTTGCGTTAAAAATGTAGAAATGTGTGTGTGTGTGTGTGTGTGTGTGTGTGTGTGTGTGTGTGTGTGTGTGTGTGTGTGTGTGTGAGGGGGTAGAAAGGGAATGGGAGTGTGCCAAGAGGGCCAGATATCAAATTAATGCTGTAGGCCCAGACACCAAGAGACACGCTGGCTGGCAAGACAGACACACACACACACACACACACACACACACACACACACACACACACACACACACACACACACACACACACACAGTTCGTGTATAAACTTCGAACATACTCGCCTTTTGATAAGTGAATTCTTCACTAAATATTTCTTAGCTATCCAGACTGAAGAGCAAAATTTTAAAATGTCACTGGCATCTTATTCTCTGTGGACCTAAAAGACTCCCTTAACTCTCGCTCGTAAAAGGTCGTCCACTTCATCAATTCTCTTTTAAGGTGAAACACGGTATTTAAGGAATTAATTAAAAATAGGGAACTGTTTCGTTAAATTGTTGCACGTTTTTAAATATAAATTAGAATGTTTGTCTGGCTATCCGAGAATGGATGCAAGATGTTTTTGAGGCTACCGTTTCCAAACTTTGCACATTGATTGCTGTGAGGCCGGTGCCAAACATAGTCGAGATTAGTAGATACACAACTTGGCATTATGTCCTACTGCGATAATATTTTGCTTTATAGTCCTTTATTTTGCATTTAATAAATGTAATTATAATTTTTATTTCTATATGAATCAGTATTTTACTAATTCAGAGATATGACAGCACTTTGTATGGAAACTGCCGGATTCAGACCACTCCTCCCAAGCGGCAAATTAACTTTTCTATTCACTCACAGTCGACTTGAGAATGGTCCAGTACGGACCGAAACGTCGTCGTCCCTGCACTTTCTAGTGTGTGGTCTGGTCAACTCACTTTTCTAGCATCATCTAGAGAAGTGAGTTAACTTTAGATTTGCAGCCTTGTGCTTCTCTATGCAGAGACTCGGCCAGAAGGCGAGTCTTACAAACTGAAACAAAGATCAGCTCCGCTTCCAGTCACTCTGATCTTATCTCGGAAATCAAGCTAGATTAGAATGTTTCAGGTGTTTCACAACAAAATGTATATAATTGGGACTAGTATTATATCCAGCAGAGAGCATCAACGAGATATTTTGGATAGGTAATTCAAGTGGCGTAAAATTAGAATTTATCCTGTAATTATATTTATATACAATACTCGCACACAACTAGAAGTTGTAATTACGCTACGACCTCCGATAACACCAGAGTTGTAGCTCAAATCAGTGCACGTATTAGTAGACCACTCAGTATACGTACATACACACACGTACGTGATGGACAGCGTGACACATGTTACGTGGATAACGAGGTAACTCGTATCTCGTTATCCACGAGATAAGAGGTTGTCTAGTAACCTCTGAGATAAGCATGTAGGGAGGTCACGGTAGTAATCTAAAGCAAGCCAATAGTGGTATACTGGCTAGACTAATCCCTGTATGTTATTAGTCACTGATTTATAATATCTTTTAACTATCAAAGTAACGTGTTGGTAGGCAAGCTTTCACCAAAATGTGATAAGGCGTTCGAATTGCTTTCGAACCACGTATCGCACCGTGGTTCAGCCACGTATCGCACCTGTTTTTTGGTTATTTTTTCGTGAGGGAGGGACTTGTAGAGAAGCTGAATGGGACGTTTGTATTTAGTGATTATTGTAAAATACTCAGAGATAAATCACATCTCTTGTGATGTTGAGGCTGGAATGTGCAGCATCAGATCAAGCACGTTAAGTCAGATTCACACTATATGTGAATGTGATTCATCAGATTCACTATATGTGATTCATCAGATGTAAACTAGAACTACAACCACTAGCCTCCGTAGACAAGTTAGTGTTCTACCATATTTTGTTACTACATTTTTCACATGTATTGCGATGAAGAAATTTTCACCACTTGTTCACTCCTAACATAGTTAATGGTGGGTTGTATAGCAGCGTTTTCTTCTCTAGACTTATTACAAAACGGTATATTAGTTGATAATTAAAATACTCATCACGTAGGATTTATCTGGGACAACAATAACTTCTCATCGACGTCATCAAGATTATATTAGCTTTAAGGATATCATTGATTTATATCTTTCTTGTCTTCTAAAAGGTCCTGTGTACAATCATCCACAAAGGGACTAGCCTTTGGTGCTAGCTGGCAGTGTTTCACCGTCAGAAATCCCGTTACTGTGATTTCTCTGTGTATTGAAAGAGGAGCGTCAGAAGTGAAATTCCTGGACGTCAGAAGCCAGAGTGCATGGAGGGGGGATTGTGTGAAACCCTGGTTAGCTTCAGTAGAAGCCAATCCTCGTGGGTTCAGAAGAACCCCCAGGTTACAATTCTTTTGACCATATCGTGGCCTAGTTGTCTAGAGCATGTGTCTGAGAATACCCTGCGCATAGATTCGAATCCTCATGACGGCTCCTGTGGATTTTCTCATTGGCATATCATGTTACTGTGATATATTTGTGCACTATTATTATCAGTATCACTTTCAGAAGTCGTCGCAGTATTGGGTGCCATAATATTAGTTTCAGTAGCTTAGCAATAACTCTGAATAAAATATGAATAATTATGATAGCCGAAGCTGTAGTATGGCTTTAAGACATGAGCCTTTAGATACTTTTGCATACATTATACAACCTGAAACAGCATACATTCTATCCCTCCCCTACGATACAGGGAAGTGTAGGAGAGATGGCGAGCCAGATGTGCTGGATCTCTGGATCTCTGGTCCAGGAGAATAGGAGGGAAGGGAGGGGAGGAAGAACGATGGAAATGAGAAAAAATGGGGAAAAACTGAAACACAGAAGTTTCACTTTATTGTTTTATTTCTTAGTTTCTTGCCTCTTGAGAAAATAGTGACACGTGCTAGCAGTAGAGAGAAGAGGAAGAGTGTATAGCATTCAGCATGTTAGTTTACTTCACGAGGGACTTGTTGCACACGACTGATGGTGGTTGATGAGGTTCTTTTGCAGGTGGGAGACGTGGTCCAGCATCCTGCTAGTTGGGTAGAGATGATGCAGCATCCCACAGACTGTTCTGGGAGTGCACGATTCAGTATTGCTCATATTTCAGCTGCTCCAAAAATGAATAGAGCATAAATTATTATATATATATATATATATATATATATATATATATATATATATATATATATATATATATATATATATATATATTCACTTGTCGACGAGAAGGCTTTGTTCTCTTTGTGTTTGCTTAGAAGGGGAGGGGGTGGGGCGGGAGGGGGCAAGAAAGGAATGTAGATGGGAATATGTTGGGGGGGGGGGGCGGGCGGGGGGTAGTGGGTGTGTTGAGGAGGTGTGTGAACATCTGTATGAAAAACAGTCTGAATACTGACTAACAGTCGACTTAAATAACAACAGTGTTCACATATGTTCATAATCTTTAAATCTAATAATATGTTATGTTCTACAACTGATTATGAGTCAATGAACTGCGTATAAATAAGGTACCATGTGCCTATTTTATTTAAAAAAAAAAATGAGTTTGAAATGTATTAATAAACCTTCAACATTTTTGTCAAAAATAATACGAAAATTGAGAAGCAAATGTATGAGGTGTTGTCTATACTGCATTTTAACATTTCTTCTTGACATCTTAGGAAGCAAAGCGTGTTGTACAGCATCTGTTAGCTGTTGCTACTTTTGCTGGTACGTATCGGAATCATCCTGTATATATATATATATATATATATATATATATATATATATATATATATATATATATATATATATATATATATATATATATATTGTAAATGTGATGACGCCAGATATTGTGTCACTGTCGTCAGTGTATGATACTGAAGGACCTCATAATGCCCTCAACATTCTCAGTTGGTCGAGACCTTTCTCGTCTCTTCTTCTTCCAGAAGACACATATCTGCGATCTTGCGATAATTTAAGAACACATAATTTAATTTCTTTGTTACTTTCTCGTGAATTTTCCTGATATTATTTAAATATAATATCTATGCATGTTTTCCTTATGGCCCATCACCTGTTAAGTAGCGTTAGTAACATACCTGTAAGGAGGTGTGTTAGAGCATGTGGCTCACGAACGATTTATCCTGGCTTCGAATCCCGGACATATTGAGTGAGATATACAGACATTGGTGAGGATAAAACCAGTAACAAGAGTTAAATACCCTGGAAACACAAACCGAAACTGTCTCTATTTTCCGCTTGTTACAACTTGTAATAAAGTTGTTACATCTTGGCTTAACGTGTTTATGATGGATTAGAACGTTGTTACAACTTGCTATATTGGTTGTTATAACTGGTTAGGAGGTGTTAAAACTTGCTCGAACGCTTGTACCAACGTCGTAGTTTCGGTGTGTGTTTGGCGGGTATATACTGTGTATAGCGTTCGGTTAAAGATATAATGTCGGGCTCATTTGGTAATAGTGCTCAATACAGTGAAACTAAGGTCAGTCGTTACGCTGAAAGGTGTAATACAATATTCAGCCACAGTTGCGACCCTGCTTCCCTCCACCCTGCTCAGATATTCATTGATCTACCAACTCCAGCGATGACCGAGCAAAAGTTCACGTTTCGATCGAACTGGTGCGGACTGAATGATGCCAACGCTGCTCTTTGAAAAGTTCATCTCGTTGACCCGACGCGCATCAAAGATCAATTCGCTGAGATGACTGGTGTCATGTCAAGCCGACTTGGCGTTTTAATTGGCTGAGAATTTTGTCTGGAGACAGTATAGACTTGAGGTGATATAAGGCAGGACATAAATAGCAGTGAGAAACGTATATAATTCCTCCCACGTCTCCTTCGATTTTCTTAATACAAGATTTTATTGTCGCAACGCATATAAGAATTATATCATGACTAACGGTAGCGTCTTAGAGGCAAGCATTATATATAACTCGCACTAGGATTATAACAGATCAAGCTTGTTCATAGTACCACAAAGTACACTGTAGATGCTCTTTCTAGTCTGAAGCTGCCTCGGGTCGCACGGTACATTGGAAGACCTTAAAACATGGTAGAGGTACATCACGCTGCCACCACCACTGCCTCTCACTTACGATGTGCTTCGCGCTTATTCACGTCCCTTCTGCTTGCTGGTGAAGAAACGATGTTCCTAGAGGCTTGTTCGCCATATACAAGACGAGTAACTAAGAGCTATTACAGTTGCCAGAAATATACCATAAGGTACCCTTATGCTGTCCCCATTATCGTGGACTAATATATATAATATATATATATATAATATATATATATATATATATATATATATATAATATATATATTTACATATATCATGTGTATATATGTATATATATAATTTTTGTTTTGTTTTGCTACAACTACTGGTCTGAAGGGTTGAATTAGAGGACAGTCCCCAGAGAACTGACTGGAATGGGTGCTACGACTGTGAGAAATGTTACAGCTTCAGGCCACGTTTCGTGAAGCTGTCAGCTGTGAGGTTCCAATGGAGTCAGAGGCGAGGCCAGGGCGGGATGGTGAGGCGCAGGTGCGCTGTTGCCCCCAACAGCAGCAGCAGCAGGAGGAGGAGAACAACCACAGGAGGCGCACCGGCGCACGCGCTGCCTCCGTCGTGCGCTGGGTAGTGCGGAAGTTGGTCGTGGTGCGTCGCCGGCTCCCCCGTCTCTGGAAATCACCAATTACATAGTTAGAATCACCAATTACATTACAGAGCCTGGGAAAGTACATGTTGGTTACATAGAGCGCACATGTTTTTAATTTTTTTTTAGGAATTTAATTAGATTTATTTTAAGTACTTCAAGTACTTTTAATTTTTTGTTTAATTTTTAATTTATATTTACAAGAGTTCTTACATTCTTGAAAGCCATTAGCACGCATAGCGTTTCGGGCAGGTCCTTGATTCAAATTTTTCCCGGGAGTACGACCCGCCAAAATCGGTTTAACAACCAGTTACCCATTTTGGGTGAACAAAAGCTACATTTAGCGATTGGCGTCCAGTCAATCCTCCCCGGCCAGGATACGAACCCAGACCAAAGCGCTCGCGAAGCGCTGGGCGAGTGCTTTACCAACTACGCCACTCGGACTGTCAAATTTATGTTCCGCCAGGAACTGCCAGGGACGTGTGGACTTATTATGTGGACTGCCAGGAATTTATTTGCTTAAAAAGGTTTGGAATTTTACTCTGTCTAAGCTTTTACTGGCCTTTTTTTGAATGGGAAAAGTAACATACTTTTTTAATAAATACAAAATTAAGCACGTGAACAAAAGTGTCAGGGATGTTTTTCAGTGCAAAGTTTTCATCAAGGAAGGAAATATTTCTACCTTAATGCCGCCGAAATTTACAAAAGAGCTGCAGAATAAAAGATTTGTGTATCTGTTGTCCCCCCCCCTCTCTCTCTCTCTCTCTCTCTCTCTCTCTCTCTCTCTCTCTCTCTCTCTCTCTCTCTCTCTCTCTCTCTCTCTCGGGTTAAAAGCCCTGAACGAATTGTATGATGTACTTTAGGGAGGAATGACTGAATTGCTTGTTTTTATTCCACGAAGAAATAATTTAGGGACCTACATTCTCTCTCTCAGTGTGTATAGTCTCTCTCAGGGGTGAATAAATGTATTGTTTAATCTCTCCAAACTATAAACGTATTGTATAATCCCCCTATGGGAGGAATTGTGAACCGTATTGTATAGTATCTCAGGAGAATAACTGAACGTATTGCATACTCTCTCTGGGAGGAATAGCCAAACATATTGTATAATCTCTCAGGAAGGAATAACTAAACGAAATAACCACAATAAAACGCTGGGCTAGAACACAAAATAGTTTACAAAGACAATTTTATATGATATTTAGTGTGGTTGCGAACACTAATGTAACACATACATAAAGGTGTGCAAGAGAATGACAGTTTACATGACGTGGTCACTAATACCTCTGAGCTTCAATAGTAGTCAGGGGAAAGTCAAACATTTCAGTTTGACAGCAGGTTGCTGCTTCTGGAAAAATGTTTCCTTTTTAATACTACTCACAGCCCAGTCGATAAAGCTTTAGCCACACACGCGTAGGGTCCAGGGTTCGAGACCCATACATCCCAGGTGAATGAAAAGAGAATATATATATATATATATATATATATATATATATATATATATATATATATATATATATGTATATATATATATATATATATATATATATATATATATATATATATATATATATATATAATACCTCTGAGTATATATATATATATATATATATATATATATATATATATATATATATATATATATATATATATATATATATATATATATATATATATATATATATATATATACATATATTCTACACACAGACAATGCGTCAAAGTTGACTGTAAAATGAACCATAGATGTTGTTGTTGTTTAAGATTCGCCACCTGGAACAAAAAGCTCCAAGCAGCACGGGCTATGGTGAGCCCGTAGTAAGTCCAACCATAGATCATAGAAGGTGATCAATCCGACTCTCAGGGAGACAGAGAACACACAATGTGGTGATGTTCGTTTACTTGGCAGGAGACAATAAGTTTTAACATTAATAAAGAAATTAATACAATAGATATTAACTGATAAAAGATTTACGGGTCAACTCGTACACACAGGCGTTTCGTACTGATAATTTTCTAACTAAAAAAGGAGCATGTATAGTTTGATTATCGGTTAAGTTCAGTTAGGTCAGGTTTAATTAAGTTAGGGTTGGGTTAGGTCTGATTATTTTAGGTTATACAAGTTTTAATATCCATTAGCAAACCGTATTGTGTACGAAATTATCTTTATCCAAATAAGAACAATTCAGTTCGTAACTCTGTAACTCTGTAGCCTTTGTAACTCTGACAACAGAAGACAGATGAACATAGTAGTGGAGTCAGTGTGCTATTATAGTGTCTTAGTGGGTAACGAAATACGGAACGCTACGTGAAAGCAGCAAGGAAGTGCTTCAGGAGTCAGAATAGATTACAGAACAAGGCAAAACCAAACCATCTAAGCCTTAATGTATGCAATATCATATATAAAACAGTCGACAAAGGATTTGTTGTATTAAAACCTGCCTAATTTAACGCTATCGAACCTTATCATACCCAAACTTGCCTGAGAACTTAGCACCATCAAGTTAGCCTATCCTAACCTAGCCTAACCTAACCTACCGTACAATTATAGGTTAGGAAAATGAGCTCTGTGCAAGACAGCCGATATGAGCCTGGTCGTACTGGAGAATCAATGATATGTTACAGAACCATTGTCGTAAATGGATAGTAAATGGGACGCAAATGGGTAGTAAATGGGACGCAAATGGATAATAAATGAGACGTAAATGCGTCGCAAACTGAGGCCTGGAGAGATATTCTATTAATATGTACTCTGCGTACAATGAATTTGACTCAACAGACTGAGAATACAAAAGAAAAAATAAAACATGACAAAAACAGCTGTACAACAACGTTGAATTAACAAATTATATATATATATATATGTCGTACCTAGTAGCCAGAATGCACTTCTCAGCCTACTATGCAAGGCCCGATTTGCCGAATAAGCCAAGTTTTCATGAATTAATGTTTTTTCGACTACCTAACCTACCTAACCTAACCTAACCTAACTTTTTCTGATACCAAACCTAACCTAACCTATAAAGATAGATTAGGTTAGGTTAGGTAGGGTTGGTTAGGTTCGGTCATATATCTGCGTTAATTTTAACTCCAATAAAGAAAAATTTACCTCATACATAATGAAATGGGTAGCTTTATCATTTCAAAAGAAAAAAATTAGAGAAAATATATTAATTCATGAAAACTGGGCTTATTAGGCAAATCGGGCCTTGCATAGTAGGCTGAGAAGTGCGTTCTGGCTACTAGGTACGACATATATATATATATATATATATATATATATATATATATATATATATATATATATATATATATAATGTCGTACCTAGTAGCCAGAACTCACATTTTGGCCTACTATTCAAGGCCCGATTTGCCTAATAAGCCAAGTTTTCCTGAAATAACATATTTTTTCTAATTTTTTTCTTATGAAATGATAAAGCTACCCATTTCATTATGTATGAGGTCACTTTTTTTTTATTGGAGTTAAAATTAACGTAGATATATGACCGAACCTAACCAACCCTACCTAACCTAACCTAACCTATCTTTATAGGTTAGGTTTGGTTAGGTAGCCGAAAAAGTTAGGTTAGGTTAGGTTAGGTAGGTTAGGTAGTCGAAAAACAATTAATTCATGAAAACTTGGCTTATTAGGCAAATCGGGCCTTGCATAGTAGGCTGATAAGTGCGTTCTGGCTACTAGGTACGACATATATATATATATATATATATATATATATATATATATATATATATATATATATATATATATATATATATATATATATATATATATACATATATATTGCTTGTTTTGATTATGGATATTTCCTATTCATTATTCGTAAGAAATTTATCATAACATTTACCAGATTTTGATTGTGTGACCTTTTATCGCTGGCGGGTGAAACTTTAAGAACTAGAGCAACAATATAGAGTAAACACACGTGTGTGAATTATATTTCGAATATTACTTTTCCATACCAAAAAAAATAATTAACATCTTCAATTCCTGTTTTTTTGTTTACCTCAATAGTATTGTACAACAAGGGTTGGTCAAGTGCAGTTAGAAACATACATTATTTGTTGTTATTGTAACTAAGGGTAAGGAATCTCTGTTTAACATAATGTAAAGTTGTTTCTGTGCATTCACTTGGGTTCTAGGAGATTCGAACCGTAGACCCCCATGTGTGTGTGCGAGGCAGAAGCTCTATGGACCTATTTTTATATGTTTCTAAGCACTTCTTCCGTCGCCAAATAAAAAATTAGGACCATGAATTCGTGGATCGATTATATATTCGATTGCTATTTGCTCTGTCACTCTTACAGCCACGTCAGGATATCAACATCATGGGTTCCATTCGTTATCTTTTCGAGCCATTTAAACGAAATCCTTTTTTATATTATCCATACGTTAACCATCCTGAGAAGGATTTTTGTATTACAAAATCATTGTAGCAGGACGAGCATCGAACCAGCGTCCAGGTAAACCCCCAGACTCACGGCTGGTTCCATGTAACACTTGGGACTGACTATGGGAGCCGGTCGGCCGAGCGGACAGCACACTGGACTTGTGATCCTGTGGTCCCGGGTTCGATCCCGGGCGCCGGCGAGAAACAATGGGCAGAGTTTCTTTCACCCTATGCCCCTGTTACCTAGCAGTAAAATAGGTACCTGGGTGTTAGTCAGCTGTCACGGGCTGCTTCCTGGGGGTGGAGGCCTGGTCGCGGACCGGGCCGCGGGGACACTAAAAAAAAAAAAAAAAACCCCGAAATCATCTCGAGATAACCTCAAGATAACCATTTTTGTACATCCCCATTCCCAGTGTCTCCGAGCGGACTCCAGGCTGTGTAATCGCTAGCATATATCGGGTTCCACGGGCTAAAACATTTCTCTAGATGTAACTCCTGCATTCAAAAGTCTTATAACTACTCTAAGTCTTGGAGTAAATGACCAATCAAGTAGACGTAATGAGCCTCCATAATGCTTGAAATGACTGAGTTACAGCCCCGCTCCTGTGCCAGGTAAGTCCACTACGGGCTCGCCATAGACCGTGCTACTTGGAACATGGTGTTCCCAGTATCTGAATCCTAAAACAATAACTTGACATGATAACCTGAGCAGCGGCCTCGCTCTGGGATGCGAGGGAAGAGTAAAAAAAATGAAATTAGTTAAAAAAAGAGTTTAGTCACTAATTTCAGCTTCACAAATCATTATACACTCTCGTTGCCTTCAAGGTAACGAGCCTCGGTGAGTGAATACCTGGCAAGAGTGCTGCGTTACCTTCCTGCCCGTAAGTCTTGCGCCGTTGCTGCTGATCCACAACGTCGTTTATCCCCTTCGGGAGTAGAAAATTCTGGTACTTCTTGCGCTCTGTTGAGTGATTCGAGATCAGAGTGAAGAAGTAGATTCGATGTACAGAATAGAAAGAAAATAACATTAACGTGAGTGGGATTGTCTTCTTTTGTATCTACAGGTTATAACACAATTAAAAATTTATTGCACAATGGATTTATTTAGGTATTTATTCTCGGGATATGAAGGTCAATTATTTACGAGAACTACCTAACGTATTTATATATATTTTACATAAGTTTATTATAAAGTTTAAGGAGGATTTTATATAGTTTTACTTGCGTATGATATTGATGATCAGATGATGATTTGTCATCAATAAACTCCGTCTATTAAAATCTCCGATTTAAGTATTCTAGAATACATACAAATCCGCTCCATACACCCTTTCTCGACTAGCTAATAAGATCAAATACACAAAGCTGTGCTATACAGGGACAAGCTAGTATGATCCGAATTAAACAAAGATATAACCCCTGCTTCAGGATAATCGCAGGATCAACATACCGCCCGAGGATGACTTTACCTTTCTTGTGTGTCGGAGACGTCGCCAGGTCCTCCTTCGAGTCGTCTTCCGTCGCCTCTTGCGGAGAGACGCCCCCTTCTGCCGAGGTCCGGGGCGGTGTGATTTCTGTGAGAAGCAGGTGGTCGAGGGTCAGTACTATCTTAGAAGGGTACACGATGGAAGCTGGTGTGAAGGAGATGGGGGTGGATAGTAGGGAGATAACATAGGGGAGATGGGGTGAGGAAGATGCTGTGATTGAGCAGGAGATGATTAGTTGTGACTGACGATCATGGGTTAGGATGCTAGGGATTGGCTGGAGATGCTATTAGTTATCTCTGGATAAATGAGGATTAATTGGAATCCTCTGGTGGTAGTGTGGGATGAGGTGTGTGTGTGTGGGGGTGGGGGTGAGATGTGGGGTGAGGCGAGTGGGGTGTAGAGGAGGAGGGGAGAGAGGGAGTCATAAGAATATAAGAGAGAGGTAATGCAGTTTTATATTCTGTTTCAAACAATTTCCTGCGGACTGTAGAAGAAAACATCGTTTTAAAGCTTCGTTTACGGCTACTTTAGGTATGAAAGGGAATTATAGATGTTATATTTTATTTCAGACGAATTGCGTGCGTGTGTCCGTACGTGTGTGCGTGTGCGTGTGCTCGTGTGTGTGTTGGATGTTGAGGAAATACTCTGTCGAGAAAAGTGATAAATCTGACTTGAATCAAGACTAGAGCTTAAGTCCATCACGCTCAAGAACCAGTGTTCCGTGTGTGTGTGTGGCCACTTGTCTCAGTGGCCACCTGATGATGATGATGATGATGAAGATTAAGCCACCCAAAAGGTGGCACGGGCATGAATAGCCCGTAAGTGGTGGCCATTTTAAGCCATTACCAGTATCAAGAGCTGATACTGGAGATCTGTGGAGGTGCGAATGCACCCTGCATGATGGGAGATGTCTCCCTTGTGAATGTGTTAAGATGAAGATGAAGCCACCCAATAGGTGGCACGGGCATGAATTGGTAAGCGGTGGCCCTTTCGAGCCATCACCAGTATCAAGAGCTGATACTGGAGATCTGTGGAGGTGCAAGTGCACTCTGCGTGACGGGAGATGTCTCCAATGAATGTGTCCAAGATGACGATTAAACCATCGAAAAGGTGGCACGGGCATGAATAGCCCGTAAGTGGTGGCCCTTTTGAGCCATTACCAGTATCAAGAGCTGATACTGGAGATCTGTGGAGGTGCAACTGCACCCTGCGTGACGGGAGATGTCTCCCGGACCAAGTGTGTGGTGTCTCACGGTGTGGCCACCTGTCTCGATGGGTACCTTTATAGGTAGGCACCTGTCTCAGAGAAAGCCTATCTCAGACGGTAGCTGTCTTCCAGGGAACCTGTCTCAGGGCCCAGACCTTCCAATGGAATACTATATCAATAAGTGTAAAACACTTTCAATGTTTGATGTGTCAACATATTGATGTGTCCAGAGAGACGAGAAGAATATAGCTCTTCCCAATTTCCCAGTCCTCTCACCCCTATACCTCTGGCTCCCTCCCTTCCCTCCTTCCTTCATCCCTCTCTCTCTCTCTC
>NC_091178.1:14483446-14538446 GCF_040958095.1 Procambarus clarkii
TGGAGACGGAACCACCTGCGAAAGTGGAGTTTGCCACTGAAATGGTCTTAAATCTCATTATCCTCGCAACGCTGCCATGAAACATTCAGAAAACGAAGTCGATGCTCGCTGACACTCTCTGTGTGAATTAGTGTCAAGTGTATTATTCCGTTAATGAGCGCTTGACGATGGTTGGCGCCAATGTTTAAAAAGGAAAGTTTTTCACCGCATCGGCAATATATATATAAGTAGCGTACCTGTAACAATGGCAGGTAAGGTTCCAGTTATGTAGTTCAGTTGTAGGACAAACCAGTCCATGAAATGCTTTCAGTGCCTGTACTAATATATATATATATATATATATATATATATATATATATATATATATATATATATATATATATATATATATATATATATATATATATATATATATATCGTAGGTACATAGCCAGCCGTCTTGATCATGCCTGTCGAGGAGGAGGAGAGAGCTTCGATGGTCTCACTTTAAGGTGAGAAGGATCGAGGGGGGGGGGGGGCGGGGATTATTAATTCTGAATAGCGGTCAATGCTCCTTTAATTGTGGCTGACGTTAACTGACTTTGACATCCGGATCAACGCTAATATTTACCAGAGTGATTAAATCTCTCTCTCTCTCTGTCTCTCTTTCTCTCTGTATATTCTTACGGGCTATTCATGCCCGTGCCACCTCTTGGGCTGCATAATCTTCTTCAGTCAATCGATCTTGTATATTCATTACCTGAAGATGTTCCAGTGTGGAACGAAACGTTGTAGAAAATATATCATTCATTAATCAGTTTCTTTACCATGAATTTCTGTAACTTGATTGCTCTTCTTAATCCAGAGAGTAAGAGAACAGAAACATAAAATCAGGCATAACGATTTTTGTTATTTTCAATTTATCTTTCCAAATTCATTTATTCACATCAGGTGTACCCAATGGGGAAATTAAATTCATTTATATCTAATGTATATTGGCATCACCAAGTTAATTATACTAAGCTAGACACAATAAAATCACAACAACATACCGTAGTGAATATGCAACGCGAGAAGTTAATGGAAGCCCCATGAAATGATTACAACAAATTAAATATATTCCTCTTCCAAGAATATAAACCCAGGCAAGGTTAACCTAGATTAACAACCAACTCCGCCTACAACCGCATGGTCCGGGTTGGATTCGTACGCAGCACGAGGCGTTTGGCTGTGTATCTTTACACATACACAGTGTAAATCGACTTGAGAATGGTCCAAGGACGGACCGAAACGTCGTCGTCCCTTCACATTCTAGTGTGTGGTCTGTTCAACATACACAGTACCTCTGGTGTAGTAAACAGGTACTTCAGAGCAGTCGGAGTTGCATCGTGGGGAACGTAGGTCGATCGTTGGACAAGGTGGACCTCTGTAAACCTATAAGAAGCCTTCCTATAGCTATAACCTAACAATGGAGAACGAGGAACTATAGTAATGTGTCGTCTATATAAGCAGACACGGTATTGGAGACTCTGTTATACACTACTCTGAAGTCTTGCCTTAAGCTTTTTTTTCAATTTGTGAATCGTGTTGTTAAGAGTTATAAGTGTTGTTATTATTGTGATGATGGTCTTTGTTCTTGATTCCAATTTAATGGAATTGGAATCATTGATTCCAAGTGTAAGTAATCATTGATTACTTGGAATCATTGATTCCAAGTCGATGAAATAGGGAAGTCAGATCTCTTACATTATTTTTGAAGCGTTCTTTCGTTTATTTCATTCATTTTCTGTCTTGCTTTACTTCCCCGTGACAAATTAGTTTGTGCAGTCTCTCTTTAACACCGATTGATGAAGATTAAGCCACCCAAGAGGTGGCACGGGCATGAATAGCCCGTAATCTTTAACACCCTTTCCCCCTCTCTTTTAACACTCTTTTCCTCCCTCTCTTTTAACACCCTTTCCACATCTCCTTACCCCTACCCTTTCCCTTTACACACCGTCGCCTCTTGCAAACCTTACTTTTTGACTCTAGGCGCGTCTTTCATATCTTCCTAGAGTAATTTTTGTTTACCCCTCTTCAATAATGCTTGTTTTTCGTTTAAAATTTTCCTTCTCACTTTCCCTGAAATCTACTCGCCTTTCTTATTTATGGTAGAGCTTTTTTCTTTTCTTTCATCTCCTCATCCTCCACTTTCCCTTGTTTCCCATTTTGTTCTCTGCCTCCTTCTGCCTCCTTCTGTCTCAGAAGCTTCGTCGGTCATACTGACAAACTTGCGTCTACTTCCCGGCATAACCTCGCCCAGGGACCTTATAGGCGGCCTTCTTGTCACCTCTTGTGTTGATATATGGTTCCTCTTGCCTGTCATATGAGTGTCCTCCCTCCCCTCTCTCTCTCTCTCTGACCTGGCACGTCTTCTCTGCTTCTTGCTCCCTTTTTCCCCAACACACTTCGCTATCCTCGTCCACTTTCTAGCCACCCACACCCACACCCACACACCCACACACACACACTGACACCCACCCACACACACACACACACACACACCCACACACCCACACACACACACACCCACACACACACACACACACACACCACACACACACACACACACACAACCTCGCGCGCGCGCACACACAGGGAGGGCGGCGACCACGTTCGTGATTTAATGATTTGCAATGAATAACTCCACTTTACGAGGCCAATCGCTCGACGTCTGATGGTCACTATTGCATGGGACTCAGAATGTCCGTGTTTCTTCATTCTCTGAGACGCTTTGCCATCCAGTTCGTTTTCTCGAGTTGCCTCTCCGTAAAAATTGCAACTGTTTTTTGCCTAACATAACACGTACGACCCCAAGCAACGCCCCTCCCCCCCTCCTCCTCTCTAACCTGCATATAAGACCTATGCTCATGAAACGTTAACATTACCTTGCTTTATTTATTCCTAATACGTCGATTTGTTGATGGATTAGTCGATTCGGTTAAAAATACGAAGTATTAGATAAGACAATCCAAACTCTGAATTGCAGTTAAATTGTTTTGAAAGGGCAAATAATTACAACTTTTTGTTTTCTTGAGAACACTCCAGTAGTAAGTTGCAAATGTTGATCTGTTGCCTCTTTCACCGTCTCGGCGCCTCATAACTCCCGTTGAAGCACTGAATTTGTCTTAGACGTCAAGACAAATCCAGCGCTTGGACAGGAGTTTTTAGACGGTGTCAACTCACTTGGAAACGCTGGATTCGATATATGATTATAATTGTATTTATTTTTTATGTATTAATGAAATATGTCGGCCAACTGTACCCTGTTGTACCATGGAATGTGGCTACACTGTACCCTGTTGTACCATGGAATGTGGCTACACTGTTCCCTGTTGTACCATAGAATGTGGCTACACTGTTCCCTGTTGTACCATGGAATGTGGCTACACTGTACCCTGTTGTACCATGGAATGTGGCTACACTGTTCCCTGTTGTACCATGGAGTGTGGCTACACTGTACCCTGTTGTACCATGGAATGTGGCTACACTGTTCCCTGTTGTACCATGGAGTGTGGCTACACTGTACCCTGTTGTACCATGGAGTGTGGCTACACTGTACCCTGTTGTACCATGGAGTGTGGCTACACTGTACCCTGTTGTACCATGGAGTGTGGCTACACTGTACCCTGTTGTACTCGCTACCACAAACTGTTGATTATGAAGTAGTTCCTAAACAACCATATTCGCTAATTACCAGCTGACCTTCACTGACCTGTGTTTCCGGGCTCTAAGACGATGTCCTTATTGTCCTCCCGTCGCCAAATGATGCTTGGAGGAGGGTGACCTTTGGCCCGACAGGTCAAGGCCACATCTTGTCCCTCGCGGACTGTCAAGTCACCTGATGATTCCCTGTCAATTATATCCGGGGGCACTGTGGGGGGACATCAGAGAGTGTGAGGGGTTAGTGGGGGATGAGATTGATGGGGTATGGGGGGGGGGGTGAAGATGGATACGTAGGTTTGATATCATGATATCATAGTCATTCAGGTCCCCAATCCTCCACCATCTCCCTCGTCTACAAACAACTACCCACCTACAACGTCGACGTAGCCCTGGCGGGATCTCATGGGGTCGGTGTTGACCTGACACATGTACCAGCCACGGTCGATCTCCCTCACGTTCTTGATCTGGAGGTGCCAGGTCCGGTGGTCGTTGTGCAGCAGGGCGATCCTCGGGTTGCGGGTGATCACCTGCTTGTGGATCGTCAGGATGGTCTGTGTGTCGACCTGTACCCACGCCACCTGCACCAAGTCCAGCACGAAAGCTTAGTTAGGGGATACAGAAGCCAGGAAGTCAGGCACGAAGGCTTAGTTAGGGGATACAGAAGCCAGGAAGTCAAGCACGAAGGCTTAGTTAGGGGATACAGAAGCCAGGAAGTCAGGCACGAAGGCTTAGTTAGGGGATACAGAAGCCAGGAAGTCAGGCAGGAAAGATAAGATGAAGATTAAGCTATCCAAAAGGTGGCACGGGCATGAATAGCCCGTAAGTGGTGGTGGCCCTTTTGAGCCATTACTAGTATCAAGAGCTGATACTTGAGATCTGTGGAGGTGCAACTGCACCCTGCGTGACGGGAGATGTCTCCCGTGTGGTGAGGTAAGCTTAGTTTTGATATATATATACCTGCCAGAAAAGCTGCGCGTACTAGTGGCTTTACAAGAATGTAATTACTATACTATGTATCCTCATAATCCCAATGTACCTTCCTGTAAATAAATAAATAAATAAATAAATAAATACAAGTCAGAGTCATTGAACGACAAATGGAGGGTAAGTAGCGGAAGCTGTCGTTAAAAGGGTAGAAAGAAAACGGGTAAACAAAGGCTGCTAAATGTAAACAAAATACCTGTATTCATATACATTAATTTTCAAGTGTATTGACCGTGTGTGTATTATATACACGAGCGGTGTTAATACACCAGCGTCAACAATGTGAATGCCTTAACAATAGGTTAATCGAGATAAATGATTCAAAATAAGAGGAAGGAACAGCCCCCCCCCCCACACACACATCAGGAGGCAAGCATCCAAGCAAACATTCCTTCTGACATTTGCAACACAAACACATCACAACACAGACAAAGAAAGAGGAGAATCTTGCAAATGCTCCATTATTACAACGACCAACACACACACACACACACACACACACACACACACATACACACACACACACACACACACACACACACACACACACACACACACACACACACACACACACACACACACACACACACACAGGAATCTGTACACCAGTTGATTGACGGTTGAGAGGCGGGACCAAAGAGCCAGAGCTCAACCCCCGCAAGCACAATTAGGTGAGTACAATTAGGTGAGTACACACACACATATACACATAGGGAGGGGCTGGTGACTGAGTGGACAGCACGTTGCACACGTGGTCCTGTGGTCCGGGGTTCGATTCACGGCGCCGGCGAGAAACAATGGACAGAGTTTCTTTCATCCTAATGCTCCTGTTACCTAGCAGTAAATAGGTACCTTAGTAACAGTTGATTGACAATTGAGAAGCTGGCCGAAAGAGCCAGAGCTCAACCCCCGCAAGCACAACTGTAGGTGAGTACACATACAAAATCCCACCTCACCCTGAACCAAAAAAAAAGTGATAATAAATTACTGGTGTAAGGTAGAGGAGAAGAGTTAAGATGACAGTGATGAAACTCTCGCATCCGGCCGCCCCCGGGCCTGCTTTACCGGGTTCCAGCCAGACGCAGCAATTTGGCAAGCGAGACAGAGGCCGCATACTTAGATAACAGGCCCGAGAACCGACGGAGGCTTGGCCCTCTTCCAGGCTTCTTCAAGACCTAAGAGCCAAGGCTTCGAGCTGTGTTTGCTGAGGCGCAGGAGGGGGGTAGAGGTCCAGGGGTATATAGATGGGGTTAGGGATCCTGGAAATGGGAGAGTGAGTAGGGAAAGGGGGAACCTTAACCCCCCCCCAGGTTTAAGGGAGAAGAAGGGGGTGTTAGGGAACAGAGGAGAATCCCTGATATTAAAAAAAGATGCGAGAGAGAATGCGTAAAAAAGCTTAGTGTGTGTAGAGTAGATATGTTTGCCTCAGTACGGAAGGCTTCCCAGACGGTGTCTCCAGGTTCGGTTGGGATGCAGCGGTTGCGATGCTGGTGACTTATAAGTGACAATAACATGCAACATGGTCTAATTTATATGCTAAAGAGGACGGTTTGTCCTCCCCTTATGAATGCAGGGTTAGTTTGATGACCACTTTCTTCTCCTTCCCATACACTCTAAACGTTTCCTGCCTTTCGGCGCTGATTTTTTTTTTTTTTTACATTTATTTGCTCCTCTCTCTCGTCTATCTCTCTCTCTCTCTCCTCTCTCGTTTTTCTCTCTCGTCTGTCTGTCTGTCTGTCTGTCTCTGTCTCTGTCTCTGTCTCTGTCTCTCTCTCTCTCTGTCTCTCTCTCTCTCTCTCTCTCTCTCTCTCTCTCTCTCTCTCTCTCTCTCTCTCTCTCTCTCTCTCTCTCTCTCTCTCTCTCTCTCTCTCTCTCTCTCTCTCTCTCTCTCTCTCTCTCTCTCTCTGTCTCTCTCTCTCTCTCTCTGTCTGTCTGTCTGTCTGTCTGTCTGTCTGTCTGTCTGTCTGTCTGTCTCTCTCTCTCTCTCTCTCTCTCTCTCTCTCTCTCTCTCTCTCTCTCTCTCTCTCTCTCTCTCTCTCTCTCTCTCTCCTCTCTCTCTCTCTCTCTCTCTCTCTCTCTCTCTCTCTCTCTCTCTCTCTCTCTCTCTCTCTCTCTCTCTCTCTCTCTCTTTCTCTCCTACTCTCTCTCTCTCTCTCTCTCTCTCTCTCTCTCTCTCTCTCTCTCTCTCTCTCTTTCTCTCCTACTCTCTCTCTCTCTCTCTCTCTCTCTCTCTCTCTCTCTCTCTCTCTCTCTCTCTCTCTCTCTCGCTCTCTTGACCTTTCGCGTGAGGACCAGAA
Source organism: Procambarus clarkii (assembly GCF_040958095.1). Taxonomy (NCBI): domain Eukaryota; kingdom Metazoa; phylum Arthropoda; class Malacostraca; order Decapoda; family Cambaridae; genus Procambarus; species Procambarus clarkii. The sequence goes on from NC_091178.1 coordinate 14,490,412, forward strand.
ACATATGAAAGGGTGCCCACGCTGGCCAGACATTACTTACAGCTTCTCGCATACTCTTCCTCCGGGCAAGATATGGCTGTGTGTTTATCACAGGTTTGCCTGAGCAAATGGCAGCAGCTACAGAGCATCTCGTCAGCCCAACACAGCCAGGATTCCTGCCTTTTATTACAGCAAACCTTCGGGTTCTACTCCGCAGCCACTGATGCTGTGTTCTGACACCTTGAGAAAGTACAGTTCCTCTCTACTAGATATGTAAACTGGGAAAGTTATCTCCACAGGAGTCTTGCACAGAACTTGTTTTAATAATGTTGACCAGACCACACACTAGAAGTTGAAGGGACGACGACGTTTCGGTCCGTCCTGGACCATTCTCAAGTCGATTGTTTTAATAATGGTTGAAATTACACACAATCACACTAACGTGACGCATCAAATGAACAAATCCACAAGGGCCGTGACGAGGATTCGAACCTGCGGCCGGAAGCATCCCAGACACTGCCTTAATCGACTGAGCTACGACAGGGTTAAAAAGAGTTGAAACCGAAGTTCTACTGAACTTACTGGATCCCGTAGCCTCTCCGAGGCACAAACCAGGATTTTACACGACGCAGGTTCGAATCCTCGTCACGGCCCTTGTGGATTTGTTCATTTGGTTGAAATTGTATATAACTGAGGTCGCTGGTAATAGTAGGGGAGGTTGGGTTAGGTAGGGTTTTGTTAGGTTTAGTTTGATTGGGGTTAGGTTAGATAGGTTTAATTGGAAAAAACTTCATTAGTAAATCGTATTATGTAGATCGTCTTCCCAAAATTATAGTAGTGATTATATGTAGTGATCCAATATATAGTGATGGACCACTAATACGTTGACTTTTTGTATGAAAGAATTTGACCAAATGAGAATATATTTTTAAGTGCAACGTGAATATAGATCCTAATCAAACCTCCCGGTGTGTATTCTAGGCCTAATATATGCTGTTGACCAGACCACACACTAGAAGGTGAAGGGACGACGACGTTTCGGTCCGTCTTGGACCATTCTCAAGTCGATTGTCGTTCTCACAATCGACTTGAGAATGGTCCAGGACGGACCGAAACGTCGTCGTCCCTTCACCTTCTAGTGTGTGGTCTGGTCAACATACTTTAGCCACGTTATTGTGACTCATCGCCTAATATACGCTATCTCAGGTGCATATAGGTGCTATATTAGGCCTAGAGAAATCTTTTGATTTTTAGCTTCATTTCTTCCGGACCCCATAAAATTGAAGATACAAAAAGTGAACTTTTTGAAGCTCCATCAGTACATAAATTGGATCTTTCGACCAAATAGTTAGTTGATTGGGTTAGGTTAGGTTAGGTTAGGATAAGTTCTATTATTTTCAGAGGATGGGTGGATAGTACGAAATGACCGCTATAGTCTCCAAGACTTCGAACCTCCATTATAACTATGCTGGAGCTGCTCTGTGGCTATTGTGAAGGCAAAGTGGATATCTAAAGTGATATCCAGCTGCCTATTCCTTGCCTATCGACTGAACGTATTTATCATCTCCGCTAAAAGACCAAGTCATCAGATCACGTAGCTTTTATCTGATAATTAAATTAGCGCTTTTTGACATCCTCGCCCAACACCTTCCGTCAGTTTCGAGTCGGAACGAGACAGCCGAGACGACGCCACTTAAACGATAGCGAAAAAGACGCTGACCTGGACACTTTCTTCCAAGGAGAAAATCCATTTACACACTCAGAAGAGATGGTCATTGAGACTCACTTTATTAGCACACTTTATTAGATCCGAAACACATCGCAATACAAGTAGCATACATCAGGGGCTGGACCTGACGGAGAGAGCAAGGAACGAGTCACCGGCGCCAACGTGCAGGAGCCATGATAGCAAGATAACGGTTTCTTTGCTAAGTTGACCATGATGAGGATATCACGGCTTAGAGTACCAGTCCTTACTCTTTCCTTTAAGTATATGAAAAGACATCAAAGACTCAAACACTCACGAAATTAAACACTCACGAACTTTATCGAAATTGAGTTGACCAGACCACACACTAGAAGGTGAAGGGACGACGACGTCTCTGGTCAACTTTAGCCACGTTATTGTGACTCATCGCCTTCATCGAAATGAAAAATTCAGCTAAAAACCGAGAAAAAATGGACCCTTGACGATGATAATGTAGAGTAGACTAGTCTACAAAGTCTACTAGAGGCCTCACGTGTAGACTAGTCTACACGTGAGGCCACCTCTCACGTGGACGACTGCCACACCATGCAGGAGATGTGGCCAAGACTGTAATGAGTGGAGAAGTGTGGCAGGTACAGGCACATAAAATCTGTAAACATGAATTGAAGGTAAAATTAAGAACATATATAGGCACCTGGAGTGTATAGTTGGAGCAAATTTGGAAGGTTGGATGGTGAATATAAGGTTGTGAGGAGGATGTATAGATGAAGCAATTTAGATTATGCAGTTCAGTTTTGGTCGCCGTATTATAGAATGGATATAAATTCACTTGAACGTGTCCAACGTAGGATGACTAAGTTAATTCCCCAAATTAGAAATCTTTCATATGAAGAAAGATTAACAAAGCTTAAGTTGCATTCACTGGAAAGGCGAAGAGTTAGGGGTGACATGATAGAGGTTTACAAGTGGGTGAATGGACATAACAAAGGGGATATTAATAGGGTATTAAAAGTATCAACACAAGACAGAAAACGAAACAATGGGTGTAAATTGAATAAGTTTAAATTTAGGAAAGACTTGGGTAAATACTGGTTCAGTAACAGAGTTGTTGATTTGTGGAACCAATTGCCGCGTAACATTGTGGAGGTGGGATCCCTCGATTGTTTCAAGCGCGGGTTGGACAAGTATATGAGTGGGATTGGGTGGTTATAAATAGGAGCTGCCTCGTATGGGCCAACAGGCCTTCTGCAGTTGCCTTTGTTCTTATGTTCTTAAGCAAGAATATGTGGTTGGAACAAGAATGTAAAGATGAAGCAAGAATGTAAAGTAAATCTATGAAAAATATCACAAAAAAAAGTGTAGCGTGATTATTTTTTTTGTCGCAGTCAAATGCTCAAACCAAAACAAAATATTAAAAACGTAAACACATATAATTAACAACCGTACGCTCTGCGTAACGACGCAACTTATAAGTTGCGTCGTTACGTTACGTTACGTTAAGTTCTGTGTGACTTATAACTTATAAGTCACACAGCTTTCTCGTCCCCTCCTTTCCCGACTCTCCATCTCATAACCCCCCCCCCCCAACCATAAACCCTCACCCCACACCCCTTGGGACCCCCCAACCCCCTCTCCAGACCCCCACAACCCCTCTCCAGACCCCCACAACCCCTCTCCAGACCCCCACAACACCTCTCCATACCCCCCACAACCCCTCTCCAGACCCCCACAACCCCTCTCCAGACCCCCACAAGCCCTCTCCAGACCCCCACAACCCCTCTCCAGACCCCCACAAACCCTCTCCAGACCCCCACAATCCCTCTCCAGACCCCCACAACCCCTCTCCAGACCCCCCACAACCCCTCTCCAGACCCCCACAACCCTTCTCCAGACCCCCACAACCCCTCTCCAGACCCCCACAACCCCTCTCCAGACCCCCACAACCCCTCTCCAGACCCCCACAACCCCTCTCCAGACCCCCTCAACCCCTCTCCAGACTCCCACAACCTCTCTCCAGACCCCCACAACCCCTCTCCAGACCCCCACAACCCCTCTCCAGATTCCCACAACCCCTCTCCAGACCCCCACAACCCCTCTCCAGACCCCCACAACCCCTCTCCAGACCCCCACAACCCCCTCTCCAGACCCCCACAACCCCTCTCCAGACCCCCACAACCCCTCTCCAGACCCCCACAACCCCTCTCCACCAAGCGCTGGTCCTGGCTATCAACACTACGACCCGGGTTTTCGCAACAAAAAATGACTGCCCGTGGAAATTTTTTTTCCATCGGGAAGCTGGAAAGTGGTTGAGAAAGACCATTTGCTTGCGCCCGGGGCTCCGAAGTGCGACGATGGTCACGACGTGGGAAATACCTGATTATCCGTCTCTGGACCGACTATGGAGTCCTTATCGGGTCTCAGATGGGTGAAGGGAGAGCTGCAGGGGACGCTGGTTTGGCTGAAGAGTTATAGTGTGTAGGTGTGGGATGGAGGGTGAGAGGGAAGGTGCGTGGGTGGGAAGGGGGTGAGAGAGAAGGATGGAATGGGAGAGAAGGATTAAGGTGAGGAGGAAAGGGCGTGGCACTCAGCTGATTTTGGTCGAGAATCGAGGGAAGAATATAACAAACAGGTGACTTCTGTTAGCTGTTAAACCCAAGCCAACGGGTTTACGGGCTCACCATAGCCCGTGCTACATGGACACTTCGCCCTGAGTAGCGAAATCTTTAACAACAACAACTTCTGTTAGCTTTTGGCCTATGTTTCAGACTGGAGTATAAGTTATAGCATAATCTGTCACTCAAACAGCTGTTTGAGTGACATATTTGCCTGAATTAAGAGCCAGTAGGCCTTCTGCAGCTCTATGTACTTATAAGATACAGTACACATACTCTATGTATGTGCTTCTTCTGTCAGGATGCATCGTGTTCGTAGCTTGGGCGTGGCCTCTGTGAGAGACAAACTTGTGACCTTTTCTCTTTGACGCAGAGTAACGTGGACAGCTGTATAACCTTGCATGGGATATATATGGTCCTGCATTACTCATGGGGGGGGGGATTTAGGCGTAGTCCTTAAACCTGGAAGCAAAGGTCTTATTTCTCTCAAGGAAAGAGGCGTGGTCTTTAAATTAAATCTTTAAGGGAAGTGTGGATCTTTATCTAGGAGTTAGATATGTAAGTGGTTGTTAGCGTAGACTCTGAAATGGTCTTAGTGTCCATCAAAAAGTCATAAAGTAGACATGATTTTTACAAGGATTCCTCTTATCCTTACCTTAATGTCGTGAGGAAAGCGAAGCCCTAGCTAAGCTTAGCATCCCTGAAGGAAGCGTAGCTCTTACCTTAACTTTGTAACATCCTGAAGTAACCAAAACTCTCACCTTAAAGCCCAGAGATAAGCCTTAGCCCCTTACCATAAAGCTTTGAAGTAAGTCCTTCCCTTAAAGCCCTGAGGTAAGCGGAGTCCCTTACCTTAAAGCCCTTGAGCTGCTCGACGGTGCAGGGCAGAAGGGCATCTCTTCCCACAGTCACGGTGATGTTGGGGACGTTCTCGATGAACTTGGGCAGGGCGCCAACGTCCTCACTGCTCCCTGTAGGTGAAAGGTGAGTACGAGGTGAGTACGAGGTGAGTACGTGCGAGAACATGGGTGAGTATGCGTGGGAGAGCATGGGGTCTGTGGGTAAGAAAACATGGGTTTGTGGGTTCAAGTTCAAGTACGTTTATTGAGACAATAAAATACATGATGACCAGACATTCTAGTGTGTGGTCTGGTCATCATACTTTAGCCGCGTTATTGTGACTCATCGCCTGCTTATGAATAAAATACATCTCAAAGAGATAGAGTAGCTTAGACTATGTTTACTCTCCCATGTGAGGTTGTGAGTGGGAGAGCATGGATGAGTGTGTGTGGGGGGGGAGAGGTAATATTGGTCATTAGATAAAATAGATAATACTAACCACTTGGTGAGGATAGTAGTGTTGACCACTTGTCGCACGAGGAAACATTGACCGCACAGTGCGAGAACTTTGCAAGAAGTAGAGTACGAGACGAAAATCCAAATCAGAAAACCCCAGAAATAATATAATGAGTTACAACTAAAAAAAATTCAGCTAAGGAACTGGATTGGACTTACAAACTTATGCAAGAAACTGGATACTACGATTGGACGTACAGATTAAGGCAGGGAACTGCGTACTACGACTGGACTTACAGACTAAAGCAGGGAACTGGGTACTACGATTGGACTTACAGACTAAAGCAGGGAACTGGATACTACGACTAGACTTACAGACTAAAGCAGGGAACTGGATACTACGATTTGACTTACAGACTAAAGCAGGGAACTGGATACTACGACTGGACTTACAGACTAAAGCAGGGAACTGGATACTACGACTGGACTTACAGACTAAAGCAGCGAACTGGATACTACGACTGGACTTACAGACTAAGTAGGGAAAGGCAGCACTAAGACTCACGTCTCAAAAGAGAGAAAGTATAAGGACACATGATACACCTCACACCTGCACGTGCGGGTCAACGCTCACTGTAAACATGAAGAGATTGAGCGCTCATGTTATGACACACTACTGTGGTTCATTACTCAAAATGCAAAGAAAACGTGACTCGTCTTATCCAGTTCAGACGGACGATGAATCTCAAGTTATCGGACTCTATATATGTCGACCTGAGGCTGACGGATAAGAGACTGAGGAGTCTGAAGGAAGAGGCTGAGCAAAAATGCTCAGGAGGCTTACATGCCTCACACAAGAGGCTGTGGGAGGAGTCTTGGGTACGAGAGAGAGAGAGAGAGAGAGAGAGAATGACCCGATTATTAGATATTAATTCACGGATTTGTTTCGTGTTGAACTAGCCACTATTCCTCGTGGTCATGAGGGAAGCACATGCGGCCGCAGGAGGCGGCGCCGGTAGAGGCGGTAATAGTAAAAGGAGGAGGCTGTTAAAGGGAAATAATTGAACGGGTGAAGACAATTATAGCGACGGAGGCGAAGGGGGAGGAAGTAATGCAGAAGGGAAGAAGACAAGGAAGGGAAGGCAGCAGTGATTGAGATGGAGAGGTCTCTATGAGAGAGAGAGAGAGAAATAGGGAGACCTCTATGACAGAGAGAGATGGGGAGGCCGATGAAAGAGGGAGATGGGGTAAGCCTCGGCAAAGAGGGAGAAGGGGAAGTCAGAAGAGACAAGAGGAGAGCTAGACGCGGCCCCATACGGTCAGAAGATGAACTTAGGGATGGGTCAATTTCCCGTGTTATTGTGTTAGGCAAATCGTTGTGGCCCAGGACTGTTGCCAGAGAAATTTCCTGTTGAAAGTTAGCTTTCTCTGTCTTTCTGTCTCTCTCTTTGTCTCGCTCCCTCTTTCTCTCTCTCTCTCTCTCTCTCTCTCTCTCTCTCTCTCTCTCTCTCTCTCTCTCTCTCTCTCTCTCTCTCTCTCTCTCTCTTTCTCTTCTCTGTTCTGTCTCTCGCTCTCGCTCACTCTGTCTCTTGAAGTTTTCACCATCGAACGTTTAATCCTCGGAATGTTTCACTATCAAAGCGTTTTGAAGTTTTCTGAAAAATGTCCTGAACTGCAAAAAAAAAAGTTCGTACTGGAACTTTTCATCATTGATACTCCTTGAGTTTCATGTTATGTACAGTTGTTCATATTAAAAACCTTTATAATAAACCCGACTCGAAACAGACGCTACAATGCCAAGTTGTATGGTTGAATATGTCATATGTACAGTTGCCAGAAACAACAAGGCGCCCGCCTCAAAGCCAATCAGATTTGCGTCTGTCTGAAAGAGGAGTGAAAGTCAGAGAAGTGGACTTGTCGTCCTTGTTGTGTGGTCCGAAACTACGTTATATTTTTATTCCAGTTTTTTTTATTAAGGTTTATTGTGGGTACGTACAGGCTTTTCTTCTTCAACAAAGGACAAGTTAGTGAATTGAGAAGAATGTGAGACAGAGAGAGAGAGAGAGAGAGAGAGAGAGAGAGAGAGAGAGAGAGAGAGAGAGAGAGAGAGAGAGAGAGAGAGAGAGAGAGAGAGCCTCACGGCTGACCAAAGAGGAAGCAGAGACGACCCTGATCAAATACCTCTTCCCTCTTCCTACCTCGGAGGAAAAATCACATCAAAAAAGTTTATTTCAGGTTAGCCAAGGAAGTTATTATAAATTGTTTCAGCCTCCTTCGGTAAATAGATAGTTTAGCTGTACAGAAGGACGCTATTAAGCCAACATTATCGGAATATACTGATGGACACCCAGATGATGGGAGGGCAAGGGTGGCATGTTGACACATGTGGCATGTTGACACATGTGTCATCTGTTGACACGTGTCCTCTCTTGACACGTGTTCTACCTATGATTTCCTTATGTGTATTCTATTTTACTATCTATTTCTGTGTCCGGTTAAAACATGTATCCGGTCATGATGTGTTCTTCCATGACATGCGCCGTTCCTTTCCTATGTTGTCATGCCGTCCCATGCTGTCATGTGTCCCGTCTCACCATATTTTCTATCTTATTATCATGCCTCTCATCATGTGTCCAGTTTACAATGGATCATTTTTGTGCTCTATTTTTAAGTCATCAACATAAAAATATTGTATCTAACGTATCTAACATTTTAACACTTGCTGTACATTTTAACAAGTGTCATATAATTTAACACGTGTCGTATAATTTAACATGTGACGTTTGTTAGATTTTAACGCGTGTCGCACATAGTAGTCTCTCGAATACGTTAATAATTCCCAAGTATTAACGTATATAGCATTAAACTTATCTTTAATGCAGCACACTGTCTCGTATATTTTAACACGAGAATGTTAATACACACAGAAATCATGTTTCATGCATGTTAATACTGTCGAGATGTATGGAGAAGACTATTGGGGACATTATGATAATTGCGTCATTTGGGACTAGCTGTAAGAAGTGGAAATGATATAAGGACATGTTCACGGGGCTATACCTACCTGATTGATGATTGATAAAGATTAAGCCACCCAAGAGGTGGCACGGGCATGAATAGCCCGTAAGTGGTAGCCCTTTTGAGCCATTACCAGTATCAAGAGCTGATACTGGAGATCTGTGGAGGTGCGACTGCACCCTGCGTGACGGGAAATGTCTCCAGTGTATATCTACATGTCAGGCCTCCCGTTTGATTGATGGATGAAGCTTAAGTCACCCAAGAGGTGGCACGGGCTTGAGTAGCCCGTAAGGCTTCCCGCTGATGTGCAAATCACTTTGTAATGAAATAAAGTGAGGTAAATAATTCTTATTACCTGGAATCTTTTCGAAGTGATGTGATTTAGGCTCGTCGTACCTGTACATATTCGTATCATGAAGGCTTTCCGCCCTCCTCCCCCACCAAAGGGGATGGGTTTGGAAAGGAAAGCTTCTGCACTTTCAACACTGCTGTCCTTGTATCCCCATATCTGTATTAAACACTTTCACCCATTCTTACATATTCTCTTTTGTTTTGTTTACTACATTTCAGTAAACACTGGCTTACTCTTCCTTATTCTCTTCCTAACCTTAGGTTTATTAGTTAAAACCTTTCTCTTTTTCTCTTCCTTTCTAAGGTTTATTAGTTAAAAACGACCTTATGTCTAAATTAAAACGAACGCTTTGACTTTGGGGGGGGGGGCGGTTCACCCCAGGTGTGGGGGGGGGGTTACCCCAGGTGTGTGGGGGGGGAGGTTCACCCCAGGTGTGGGAGCGTCATTAGTGCCGAAGCCAGCACTCTACCTGGTGATGATTGTACTATAGTACTACTCGGGCGAGATTGGAGCATGTCGCTTTTTATATATCCATCTTTCATTTTCCCTTTCTCTTTCTTTTGTTTGTCTCCCTGTCTCATTATCTCTGTCTTTCTGAAATGTGTACACTGACCGTAAGAGAGAAATAGAGAAAGATATTGTTGACCAGACCACACACTAGAAGGTGAAGGGACGACGACGTTTCGGTCCGTCCTGGACCATTCTCAAGTCGATTGTGTACTCGGAGAAAGATATAGAAGGGTGGGTTGAGAGAGCACCCGCTAAAAGACACAGATAGAGAGAATCAGATAAAACAATGACACGGATAATAGAATAAAACACAGAGCACAAAAATGGGCGTGTGTAAGAGAGAGAGAGAGAGAGAGAGAGAGAGAGAGAGAGAGAGAGAGAGAGAGAGAGAGAGAGAGAGAGAGACAGACAGAGACAGAGACAGAGAGAGGGAGTGTGTAAGTGTGTGTTTGTACTCACCTAGTTGTACTCACCTAGTTGTGCTTGCGGGGGTTGAGCTCTGGATTCTTCGGTCCCGCCTCTCAACTGTCAATCAACTGGTGTACAGAGTCCTGAGCCTACTGGGCTTTATCATATTTTATTTAAAACTGTGTATGGAGTCAGCCTTCACCACATCACTGCCTAATGCATTCCATCTGCTAACTACTCTTGTTAACTACCTGTTAACTACTCTGACAACAACGCGCGCGCTGTGTGTGTGTGTGTGTGTGTGTGTGTGTGTGTGTGTGTGCGTGTGTATGTGTGTGTGTGTGTGTGCGTGTGTATGTGTGTGTGTGTGTGTGTGTGTGTGTGTGTGTGTGTGGAAAGCAGTCTTGATTTACTGCCGGTGTTTATAAATTATTTACCAGCTGCTCTGCACTTTTATGCGACTCGTCCTGTGCTGCTCGTCATTTTTAGCTTCTGTCGTTTTATTTTGGCGCGATGCTCGGGCACAAATTGAATTTAATAATAAGTGTGTAAGCCTGTATGAGCTGTGTACGTCATGTGGCCGCTTATGTATCTACGCACGTGTAAGGAGGTATGTTGGTATGATGTTGTTTTTCTGCTCTGCAGTTTATAGGGAGGGTACTAAGGGGCAGGCGATGAGTCACAATAACGTGGCTAAAGTAAGTTGACCAAATCACACACTAGTAGGTGAAGGGACGACGACGTTTCGGTCCGTCCTGGACCATTCTCAAGTCGATTGATCGTCTTGAGAATGGTCCAGGACGGGCCGAAACGTCGTTCAATCGATTTGAGAATGGCCCAGGACGGACCAAAACGTCGTTCAATCGACTTGAGAATGGTCCAGGACGGACCGAAACGACGTCGTTCAATCGACTTGAGAATGGTCCAGGACGGACCGAAACGTCGTTCAATCGACTTGAGAATGGTCCAGGACGAACCGAAACGTCTTCGTCCCTTCACCTTCTAGTGTGTGGTCTGGTCAACGTACTAAGGGGCAACCATGTACGGGTTAGGTCGAGAATTACTTATTACTTAGATATCAAAATTAGTATATTAGATCTAGATATTAGAACCTCTTAAGAATTAGGAAGCAGGACAGTAGGTCTGCTGGCGCATACTAAGCGGGTTTGGTAAGTATATACCGGCACTCACCCTTGTTCTTATTCCAGGGGGACACAGGTGGAAACTGAGTGCCCAAATGAGCCACAGAGATATTAGTAAGAACTTTTTACAGTGTCAGAATAGTTGACAGATGGAATGCATTAGGAATTGATGTGGTTGAGGCAGACTCCATACACAGTTTCAAATGTAGGTATGATACAGCCCAATATTCTCAGGAACCATTACTCCAGTTGATTGACAGTTGAGAGTCGGGACCAAAGAGCCGAAGCTCAACATCCGCAAGCACAACTAGGTGAGTGGTGAGCGTCTACGGTTCACAATCCAGGCACCTGAGTTTGATGGCCTCCCAGACATGAATAATTCTGCAGAGTTTCTTTTTTCTGATATTCCCTATTTAGTACATAGGTATACCTAGGAAATAGTCAGCTGTTGTGGGCGGCATCTTAGGGATGTGTGTGAAAATGAAATTGATAGTAGCCCAGATGGAGTAAATAGATTTTGTCTAAGAAAGACCGGGTCCAAGAGCTAACAGCTTGATTCTGTAGGCATAAATAGATGAATATACGCTCTCTCTCTCTCCCTCCCTCTCTCACAATCTCGCTTACACCCACTTTCTCTCACACACAAACATAAAAACATCGTTGCCAAGCACCAACACGACGAAGGGAAGTCTTGCCTAACCAACCACGAATTCTATTACAAGTAGACAGCAATAGAACAAGAAAAAAATAAGAGATGGATTGGCTGACTGCAATCTTCTACTATACTGAAAAAAATAGCCTTTGATAGTTTACCTCACAAAAGACTCGTACAAACTGTAAACTCGGACAGGGATACCTGAGGGAGAGCAGACTGACTAACAGAGTCACAGTAAGGGGAAGAGATGTTAGATTGAAGATAACAGACTTTTGGGATGTGCCACAGATTTGGATTCGTCCTATTCTTGATGTCTCTTAACTTGGTGTCTCTGTCTCTCTTATTTTTCCGGGATGACCCAGAGAAATTACAGATCTGGTCTGGGGGATGGTTGCTAGAGTTCAACCCAGACAAATGTATAGAAGGGAGAGTGTTGTGAAGAAGGAGCAGACGTTATTAACTGTGACTTATAAACGGAGGACATTTTAAACAGAAACAAAAAAGAATATCCAAAGCTTTGAGAAGACATAAGATCAACAACTTCAAACAAAACATCGGCTAAATTCGAGTACTATTCTGGACCCTAGTCAACGGAGCCTTATTAACCTTGAACATTACCTTCGTGAGACCAGTTCTGAAGTATGCAGCCCCACATTGGGGGACCATAATGGAAGAAAAGACGGAGAAAATCTAGAGGTTTAGCAAAAGTTTGGTTCCGAAACTGAGGGAGTTAAAAAAAAAGGACTGAAGGCATTTGATCTTACAATTATGCAGGATAGACCGGAGAGTGGATATGATCGCGGCATGCTAAATTCTTAGAGGGGGTTTGAGAACTGGAGTAAAAAGATGGTATATTAAAGAAGGCAACACATCTCTAGTGCCGAGTAGCGATAATGTGAGGTTTACTTATGGAGTAGTTGAGGCTAGTTACATTAACATCAACCACCACCAACACGACAACAATCAACCACAACCACCAACGCGACGACCACCCATCCTTCTCCCGCCACTACCCTAACGTCCGGTGCTGCAACATGTTATGTCGTCGAGGATAACGAACCCAGTTTGCAACATCGACTCGAACGACCCCGGCTCCGGTCATTTAGCACTCGACCTCCTCCCGTCATGACACCTGACCCCCGTTCTGACACCTGACTGGCGCTAATCCAAGCGCTATAGTGTCGTAATGGCTTGGCGCTTTCCCCGCCTGATAGTCCCCTTTCCCCTTCGTCCTCACTACTCACGCCCCAGGTGTGTCGAGCTTGGAAATTGGCGCCAAATCATTAACTAGGACAAATTTCGTTGCTGCATGGTTAATACCTTTATATGTTTATATATATATATATATATATATATATATATATATATATATATATATATATATATATATATATATATATATTTTAAAACTATATAATTTTGCATGGGTGGATATGTTCATTATTTTGTGTGTTAAGTAATCATTCTCTTTGTTTTCTTAAGTCAAAACGGGACAACCAACCGGCTCTATTAAGGGGTAAAGTTGTTGGTATGAAATCCTTATGGAATCTAAATGTTTATGTCTTTGTGTGTTTAAAATCTAAACTATGAACAATGAATGTTAATGTTTTTTTTCCCCGGCGCTGGTAGACAGATCTGTATGTTTGAGTGACAGATTTTTATTTACACTGGGGGGAATATTTGCCTGTGACAGGTACAGATTTATATATTTGCAAGTGGGTGATTTGAGCTCGCAAATTTGCATCAATTCGTTCAATACTTATGTGTACTTTAGAAACATAATGGGTGGTTAAAATATTCTGTCGCCTTCTTATGGTACAAATGGCATTGATTACATGGTGAGGAAGCAACCCGTTCTCGCTCTTTCGTATAGTCAATATTGACTTATTAAATACGTGCATATGTGACATACTAAACATACTAGTTTACCTTGAAAAGCTTCATAAAAAACACCGACCTTACCTAACCTTCTTAGTATGTTAAGATAAGCATCTTATTGCTTCGTAATTACAATTATTACTTAACCTATTATAGGTATAAGTTAAGTAATATTGACTGTAATAAAGTGCGAGAACGGGTTGGAGGAAGATATCAGAGGCATCACATGATGTGCCGACGATGATTTCAGTCGTTTAAAACCACATTTAAGAGATAACGAAGGCAAAGCTGCTCCACGATATCAGGATTTTGGATACTACGAACTGTTTATATATTCTAAGAGGTTTGTGTAATTACTAACTGACAAACATCATTTTCATTAATCTTTCCTATTGCAATTCGTATAAATCTTTAAAATTAATGCTAATAAAGATTTACGATATACACATATAATGTTAAGTAGTCTTCCCGGATCGTATTTTTTTTAATACTTGCCATATAAGTTTAGAAAGAACTTGCGGAAAAGCTAAAACAGCCTGACCCAGAATCAGAGAATATGCCATAACATCATATATAATACTTGGTACAAGGTTGAGTCTTGGTTCTAAAGCAGTACGACACAATATCGAACACGCTGTAGATAATCGACTGTTGCTCTCTGTACTCACAAAACTATAGCTATGAGATCTATACATAACTCCCACCCATCGTAATCCGGCCTGTAATGATACGGCCTTTTCGCGAACTACCAATTTCCGCGGACTAGTGGAACGACGCTACGTGGACTACCTGTGATCAGTGACAGGATTGTGTGGGTACCAACTAGATGTCATCTAAGACTTTATGTACGGCCTCGCTTCATGCAGGTCGGCGTTCAATCCCCCGATCCATCCAAGTGGTTGGGCACCATTCCTTTCCCTCCGTCCCATGCCTAATCCTTATCCTGACCCCCTTCCAAGTGCTATATAGTCGTAATGGCTTGGCACTTTCCCCTGATAAATCCCTCCCCTTAGTAGAACCTCTGGTTGTGCTACTTACGGACTCATCGTGATTCGTATTTCAGGAGAGACGCAAATGTGATCCCACCGCGCACACATGTTCAAAAATACCAAACACGGTCTTGTGACCGCTTGGGATAGTTCATATTGTTTATATATTCATAAATTCTCCGGTCCTTTGTTTTGCTAATGTGGTTATGCTCGTCCGAGCTGAGGCCGACACCGAAAGATCAATTCTCAAATTTTAACTGTGCGATGAAAAATGATATTTTCTTGAATATAAATTTATACTAATATATCTCAAAATTTTGTGCATAGACCTAGGACAGCTCAGGTGAGAAGTTTTGGCTCTATTTGCAATTATTTCTATTTGCAGTAAGTGGGGTGAAACATTCATATACCTGCGATTGCAACGCAATCAGTTGTTAATCACGTGTAAAGTGATTTCTATTTACAAACAGGTGGCGGTCGCTGGATGAACGAGCCAGTGTTTAGAAGACCGGCTGGCAAAATATGTCTAACGAAACGGGCTTCCTCAACGAGGCCACCCCCCGCTCGACGCGTCGGAACGGTGAGTATTAGAATGATACTGGCTGTTAAGATTAGACCTGGCAGGTGGAATGGGTTGTTTAGAGAAAACAAATACAGAACAATGTTGACCAGACCACACACTAGAAGTTGAAGGGACGACGACGTTTCGGTCCGTCCTGGACCATTCTCAAGTCGACAATCGACTTGAGAATGGTCCAGGACGGACCGAAACGTCGTCGTCCCTTCAACTTCTAGTGTGTGGTCTGGTCAACATACTTCAGCCACGTTATTGTGACTCATCGCCTGAATACAGAACAAGAGTGAAAGATAAAAGCAACATAACGAACAAATTTGATCAGTTGGCAACGAAGAAGAAACTAAAAACGAGAAACTTATCCTAAAAAATTAGGATTTCCCATAAATAAACACTACATGAACTCCCCATAGTAATAATTGCAAGGAATCTGCGTCTCGTTGAATGGAAAAATGCAATAACACCTGGCGTTGCAAGCCCTTGCAACACGCCAGAGTAATGAAAACTGTGTCCTGCATACAGAGAGGGCAACGCTTCTGACATGAAAATAATACACAGTACGGTGGATGGTGAATAATAATTTGCGTACTGTGTCTCTTCGTTGGTGACACATGGCTTG
The DNA here is from genome assembly GCF_040958095.1 of Procambarus clarkii. Taxonomy (NCBI): domain Eukaryota; kingdom Metazoa; phylum Arthropoda; class Malacostraca; order Decapoda; family Cambaridae; genus Procambarus; species Procambarus clarkii. Next base: position 14,506,152 of record NC_091178.1, read on the forward strand.
GTGACACATGGCTTGGTGACACATGGCTTGGTGGCACATGGCTTTGTAAATGTTGATCAAATGTGCAACTTAGGCTCAAATATTGCTCCTCTATTACGCTATGTAGTGTGTTCAGTCTGGGACGAGGCTTATGTACTCATCTTTTATTGAGTCAAGGTGAGATTAATGATTGATGTACGATCTTCAGTTACAATGAGGCTTATGTGCTCATCTCTAGGTGAGTCCTCCCACGGTGTAGAGGGCCAGGGGTTCTTCTCCCACGGTGTAGAGGGCCAGGGGGTTCTTCTCCCACGGTGTAGAGGGCCAGGGGGTTCTTCTCCCACGGTGTAGAGGGCCAGGGGGTTCTTCTCCCACGGTGTATAGGGCCAGGGGGTTCTCCTCCCACGGTGTAGAGGGCCAGGGGGTTCTCCTCCCACGGTGTAAAATACGTTGACGAACCGACTTGTGTACGATCTGAATTTATCCAACTCATTTTGTGTGTATTGTTGGTAACAACATCGTAAGGTAGAAGCCACGAAGGATCTGTGTAGAGAGCGTATGAGTTGGTCACCCCTTAAATCGTCGTACTTGAAAATGGTAGCGGCTCGTGAAATTCACATGCACTCCCGTTTTCTGTTTTGGGTCCTCTGGTATGTTAGGATAAGAGCACTTTAGTACGCCAGTTTCTTGACGTTGGAAAACCTTTAGAAGGACGAGCTGGAGGCTTGTTGACTGTGAGAGGCAAGATAGCAATGCACTGCAGAGTGTATTAATGGTCATCCTTTTCCTTTCTTCTGTCTTCAGTAAATAAGAGAAACATTCAGATTCACCTTTCTTTATGGGACGGCTCATACGAAGGGAAGAAAGGCCCAGGCAGTCTGGGACCAGGCACTGTGCTGGGCACTGTGCCAGACTCGGGGCACAGTGCCTGATGCATAGACAACAGAGCCCTTAACAGGTAACTATGACAGCAAGAACTCCACTCTCTCGGAATTCGAAAACTTTTGCGAATTTTCTTATAATTGATGGGAATGGAGGCGATGTCTGACCCATTATGGGTTAGTGTTCCTTAGTGACCATAAATCACCTTGTTAAAAGTTGCGGAGCCGGTCCACTACATCGTAAAGTTGTTTAGAAATTAAAGATGAAAGATTATCTTCGTGCTGAAAAGCATGATATACTATGTGAGGCTTTTTTATGTATAGGAGTTTCAGCTTTTGTTGTGAAGCTGCGTTGCTGGTTATGTCTAGGGGCTGTAAAGCTCTTAATAGAATAGATCCGCCTGGCACGTCTTGCTGGGAACTGGATAGACCTATCCCTCTTCCCGCCTGTCATCTACCCGCCTCTTCCTTCGTCTATTCCCTCGACTACCGTCTATCCTCTATCCTCTCCTTCCCATTCTTTTTCTTCCCCATGCCTCTTTATCTCTCTCTCCCTCTCTTCCCATCTTATTTTTCTTCCCTCTTCTCTCTTCCCCTCTCGCCCACTATCCTTTTTTCCCTCATCCCCTCATTTTCCCCATCCCTCCCATCCTCCTGGAACCTCAAACAAGGTCAAGCATTCCCTCACGAATGACGTTATTTATAAATAGACATCCCCCCTCACTCTCAAACACACCTATACAAAATTTAAATACAAATAATCTTTCAATAAAACTCGTAGCAAATAAAAACTCTCAACATTAGATCGGAGGCGTCAATAAACCAGTGCCTCCCCCGCCGGTGGGATATATATATGACTGGAAAACAGAAATCCCATTTAGAGTGTTTAGGTTTAAGGGGGACGAGGCTGCCCCTGGTGGCGCCAGACGGGGTGATCAAGTGGCACCAGGCGGCCTTCCCTCCCTTGGCACCCCGAGGCCCGGCTTTGTTGATGCAGGGAGACCGCTGGCACACACCCTTACAGGCAGCGTCGTTCTCCTGTGGTGCCGCAACGTGGAGATAGAGAGAGAGAGATGGAGAGAAGAGAAAGAGAGAGAGGAGAAAGTGATGGGTTGTCATCGTTCCGATACACTTTGCGCTCATTGGGTGAGTCTGACAGCATATTTTATCATATGGAATAACACTTGACTTTGTAAGCAACTGTGTGTTTCATAGTGTCAGTCTCGTTGTGTACGAGGGGGCGTAGCCCCCCCTCACGTTCCTCTCTCCCCCCCTTCTACTTTCGTCTATAGTCACTCAATCTCGTGTCCACTAGACCGCGTCTCGGTAGTACAGTGGTTACGTTCCCGACTCACAATTCAGGATCCCGGGTTAGATCCCAGGCGGGACAGAAATGGTTTGGCGCATTTACTTAACACCTAATGCCTCTGTTCGTCTAGCAATCACATAGTTAAGGTAGTTAAGGCAACTGTTGGGGGGTTGTGATCATTAACACGTGCCAGTTATTATCAAGCTTTTAGAGCATAAAACATTTCCCTAAGCCACTACCACAAGCATTTTCACGTCTCACCTCACTGTGCCAAATCGCTGCCGTAAGGCGGCGATGTGTAGTGTTCCATTCGCCTGGGTTCTAGGAGACTCGAACCTCGGGCCCCCAGCTCTATCGACCGAGCTACTGAGTGGTCTTAATAACGTGTCCTAGAGCCCAGCTGAATGGAAGGTTTATTTCCACGGAAGTGTGGTTGAAAAATATATATATATATACTATCCCGACCCGTTCCCAAGGCGCTCACCTCCTAAGGATGCGATGGTCAGAAAGGCGAGATTCACAGAGAGCGCTGCGGGGCGACGAACCATCTTGCTTCACTTCCCGCCAGGCCGCTGAGAGCGGTGACGTAGGGTCCAGCACGAGAGACGTCCACTCCAGCTCCTCATGGCAGGGTGGTGGCGGGCTGGCCGGCCCGGAACTCGAACCAAGACTTGGGTGTCAGTGTGTACACTTGGAGGGTGTTCTGAGGCTTCATTCTGGGCGACTTGAGAAGGCTTGTTATTTAGGTTCGAATCTTTATGCAATCAACCCAAAATCGACGTCACATTTGTTCTCATAAATTAAACATATCTTTACAGGTGATGACAAAGGTTTTTTTTTACGCCATTTACAGTCTTTTGTATTCACAATTTTAAGTGCATTCTTCACTTCTAAATTTCTAGAAATTTGATTTAGATCGATTTGTATTCCTAGGGAACTGTTGCTGTCGTACCATCACATGGGACTCACACACGTCTCGAATCCTGAGCCAATCTGCAAATAAACAAAAAAAGTCTTTATCAAATAAGAGCCACAATAACCCTGCAATGCTTTCAAATGTCATGCAATACAGTTTGCAACGTCACACACAGAGATCACACTAACGTGATGCATCAAATGAACAAATCAGGCAGGCAGAACAAATTAAGGCAGTGTCTGGGATGCTCCCGGACGCAGGTTCGAATCCTCGTCACGGCCCTTGTGGATTTGCTCAGTTTGCAATGTATTGCTTTGCATTGCAAAGATGTGGTACGGTCATATGATCCTCCCCAGAGTTGCGGTGAGATTAATGGTCGTCTCTCTATACGGGGGAGGTCGTTAGAAGGGGCTTGTTTACGTGAGCTTGAGAGTCGGAACAGCTGCGTGTGTTCCGAGCTGTCGTTCAGACCATCACATTGATGGACCATGTTTCATACATGCTTCAATGGCCATTAGGGAGGGTTGAAGTTTCCAAAGACAGCTCGTACCCCTCAAGAATTTGCTACGGTAGGGCGTGGTATATCTTACTGGGGTTACTGTGTTGTGCAGTCTATGTAGTGTTTGAGATACGTGCTTGTTTGTGATATTTACGTGCATATGTCTGTTACGTACATGTCCGTGTTACGTGCTTGCATGTTCGTGTTACGTAGGTGCATGTCTATGTTTTGTCTGTGTTCTTGTAGTACTTGCTTTTAAGACGCGTTCTTGATTGATTCATGATTCCTGGCTAGTTTATTGTGTATCCCCCATGATCATCCTGTGAGCGGTAGCGCAAAAAAGATTACAGAAAGCACGTCCTAATCAGATCTCAGTTGAGACTTATACATTAATTTCACCTAATTTTCACACCTTATAATGATGTCAGATAACAATTCAACGCAATATTTATTTTGACAGATTATCTTACATTAGTGATGGGGTTGTTACAAGATCGTAATAGAACTTCAGCTCTTTATTATTAATCTCCACATTATACAACCTATTCTTAAACACAGATGTCATTGGTCTACTGGAATTACTTCATCCCTATACAAGCGGAACTGCCAGAGGTAGCCAAGTCGTATTCGAACTGTGACAACATCTGTTAGTCTGCTGATGTTGTTACTTGGCTCATACACGTGTTTTGTTTAACCCGTTGGGATGAACATTAGACCTGTTAGTTCCTGTTTTCACTTTTATCTCTAATTCATGTTTATCTAAGATTCTCACGTCTAATGACGTGGTTTATATCTTCCAATTCCTTTCCTTTATCCTTCTCCTTGCTCTATCCCTCCGTCACTTGGCTTCTTTAACTTCTCGGCAGCAGCTTCAATCTTACCTATATTTTGCTCAGTTCAAATAATTAGACTGCAACCGGCTCATTTGCATACACAATCCGTCGTGTCACCGGTGCCATGCCCAGCAACAGTCTTCATCCTCTCCCATTACCCTCCCTTCCTCTCTCTCTCTCTCTCTCTCCTTCCCTTCCCTTTTTGATACCCAAACTTCTGAACTTCTTCCCTCCCAAGAAAGGAAAATAACCTTGCGAACCCCCGTTTTCTTTGAAGCTTCCGAACCCATTTCTCCTTCGTATTCTTTTTTTTGGGGGGGGAGGTAAGATGGGGGCGGAGTTACGAAGGTAATCAAGATAATTGCTTCTCGTACATATGGATCTTTTACCTCTTCAAGTTTGGTGTTGTTTGTAACGTCTTAAATATAAAAATCTAACAAATTGTTATATTCTTTTTACACAACACTGTCATCGTATTCTCTTGCACAATATTTCAGTTCGTGCATAAATGAGCTAATATACATAATGGTAAGGGTCTACACACACACACACACACACACACACACACACACACACACACACGCACACGCACACGCACACGCACACACACACACACACACACACACACACACACACATCAATGTAGATATGATAGAGCCCAGTAGGCTCAGGAATCTGTACACCAGTTGATTGACAATCGAGAGGCGGGACCAAAGAACCAGAGCTCAACCCCCTCGCAAACACAACTAGTTGAGTACATCGTGGTCAAGTAAGTGGTGCGTGTGCTTTGGGTGACCAAGGGTTAGCCAAGTATGTTGACTAGACCACACACTAGAACGTGAAGGGACGACGACGTTTTGGTCCGTCTTGGACCATTCTCCAGAACGGGAGAATCTTCTTGAGAATGGTCCAGGACGGACCGAAACGTCGTCGTCTCCTTCACTTTCTAGTGTGTGGTCTGGTCATCATACTTCAGCCACGTTATTGTGACTCATCGCCTGCACGGGCTAGTCAAGATCAAGGGCATTGCCGGATGATTTGGTTATATCAATTTGTTGCGTGTTATGTATCCAGAAAACCACAAAACGGGGACATTTTGCCCGAAACGCTTTGCGTAATAGTGGCTTTAGGCATTGTATGTACTAGCTCTATCTATAAACCCATCAACTTCTCTATCTTACCTTGTATGTATGTACTTTACCTGAATAAAAAAAATTATTTATTTATTAATATATTTACACCCGGACCGTTTTGCCTAATAGCTAAAGCATGTGTTTGTATCTTGGGAGGAGTGCTTGAGTCTTTGTGTGTGTTGGGCTTTGTAACTCTCGAGGAGGTGTATTTATAGTTTTATATTTTGTACAATTTACTCGGCTGCCTCTCAAACTTCCTCGCATTCCTCAACGGAATGGGTAAGAGGTCCATAAATGAGTAATTAAAGTAACTAAACAGTTCTCCATACCTTGCTTAGCTCTGCACTTCCTGTTAACCCTCGCTTGATTAGTTCTGCCTCCTCTTCCCCCCTAGTTTGACTAGTCCTGGACACCCCTTTCCTCTTTATTGCCTAGTTCGGACACCCCCTTTTCTTGCCTAGCTTGCTTGGTTAGGGGGTTCCTGACAGCTAAGTGGACAGCGCTCGGGATTCGTAGTCCTAAGGTTCCGGGTTCGATCCCCAGTGGAGGCGGAAACAAATGAGCAGAGTTTCTTCCACCCTGATGCACCTGTTCACCTACCAGTAAATAGGTACCTGGGAGTTAGACAGCTGTTACAGGCTGCTTCCTGGGGATGTTAACAAAAAGGAGGCCTGGGCGGGCGCCCAGGCCCGGTTTCGGGCCTGGGCGGGCGCTAGGAGGCCTGGTTTCGGGCGCTAAGCCCCGAAATCATCTCAAGAAGATAACCCAGACTCCCTTTTTTCCCCTAGCTTGTCCCAGTCAAATCTGTTCTATTCTTCACAACAGCGCCCTCCACACTACTCAATCTCTCCTCATAGGCCAGGTGTGAAAATGTAAAAGGGGGGATTATAATTATGAGTAGTGATAGTCATAGTGGTCTTCGTTGATAAATGAGCAGGTTTTAGCGCATAGTCGTATTAAGTTTGTGTACTCACCTAGTTGTACTCACCTAGTTGTGTTTGCGGGGGTTGAGCTCTGGCTCTTTGGTCCCGCCTCTCAACCGTCAATCAACAGGTGTACAGATTCATGAGCCTATCGGGCTCTGTCATATCTACACTTGAAACTGTGTATGGAGTCAGCCTCCACCACATCACTTCCTAATGCATTCCATTTATCAACCACTCTGACACTAAAAAAGTTCTTTCTAATATCTCTGTGGCTCATTTGGGCACTCAGTTTCCACCTGTGTCCCCTTGTGCGTGTTCCCCTTGTGTTAAATAGACTGTCTTTATCTACCCTATCACTCCCCTTCAGAATCTGTGTGTCTCGTCCCCCGTGTTCTTCGCTACTGCCAAGTGAATACCTTTCTGCAAGTTACAAAGTATGATCTTAATTCTTATGTGGGTTATTTTTAACTCTATAATAAAAGATGTTTTCACCATGATCTCTCTATTTTACTAAATTTATATATTTTTTCTGGCAAATTTCCTTTAAAACACCAAATGCGTCAATAGCTACCACGAATGTTAACGAGAGACATCGTTCGCTAACGTTCAAATAATTGGCAGGAATCCTATAACCGAGCGAGGTGGGGCTGTCTTCACTAACACCCTGCTCACTGTAACTCCATCCAGGGTTGGCAATAACACCTGGCCTCTATTCACCGCCCAGCCCCTGCTCTCCGTCAGCGGGGATCTGGGAACCTATACACACCACCTCTTAATGCTAGGATTGTGGCCGAAATACAGCCAGCTTGTAGATACACCCATATTGTCTACCTGAGCGCGTTATTAATGCAAATGTTTGGCCAGCCGTTGTTTGGAGGCGTTAATGAAGGTGTTCGGATGATCCTGAGGGAAGAGGGGAATGGAGGGAAGGAGGGAGGGTTGGGGGGATGGGGTTGAGAGGGGGGAAGGATGGAAGGAACTATCAGGGGGAAAGCGTCAAGCCATTACGACTATATAGCACTTGGAAGGGGTCAGGATAAAGATTTGGAATGGGACGGGAGGCAGGAATGGTGTCCAACTACTTGGACGGTCGGGGATTGAACGCCGACCTGCATGAAGCGAGACCGTCGCTCTACCGTCCAGCCCAAGTGGTCGGGATGGAGTAGAAGTTATCCATAATACCTGTCTGATATTACCTGATATACCTTGTTGCTGCTGCTGATTTCCTTACTGCTGAACGCACTCACTGAGGTCAGTCCAGCCTAAACAGCCTTGTGGAATATTCTTTTTACTGTCGTAACCTCAAGAATATGTGACGACGGCTAAATTAGCAGTAAGACAATCACATATCTGACCTTCAGCTCAATTTTTACGCATTTGGGGAACAACAATTTAATCATTGTTCACTCTGCGTAAAAAATTATAAGGTGTTGCAAATAGTTGCAGCAGAAGACAATACTGCATCGAGGTGTTCTCTGCTATGATAGAGGAATATGTTAAATGGAAAGATCTAAAGACATCATATAAAAAAGTGTAAATATTCATACCGGTCTTAAAGGGAAACAGACCAGTGGGAATCTATAATTGTTGAGTTTTGTTGGTTGGCAAAGGTTTAGAGCAGGTGGAGCTCTTACAGGTGCTAGTAGGAGCTCTTCCAGGTGTTAGCAGGAGCTCTTCCAGGTGTTAGCAGGAGCTCTTCCAGGTGTTAGCAGGAGCTCTTCCAGGTGCTTGTAGGAGCTCTTCCAGGTACTAGTAGCAGCTCTTACAGGTGCTAATAGGAGCTCTTCCAGGTACTAGTAGCAGCTCTTACAGGTGCTAATAGGAGCTCTTCCAGGTACTAGTAGCAGCTCTTCCAGGTGCTTGTAGGAGCTCTTCCAGGTGCTAATAGGCGCTCTTCCAGGTGCTAATAGGAGCTCTTCCAGGTACTAGTAGCAGCTCTTCCAGGTGCTAGTAGGAGCTCTTCCAGGTGCTAATAGGCGCTCTTCCAGGTGCTAATAGGAGCTCTTCCAGGTACTAGTAGCAGCTCTTCCAGGTGCTCGTGGGAGCTTGACCTCTCAGGAACTGGGTTATGCTTCACACTCACACATCCCCCTTTCCAGTTCCTCGTGGAAGGGCGTCCCCGCTAGTACTGGGTTAAACTGGACGAAGGTTGAGCATTACCAGGTGGCAATTCACATGAGGACGTGGATAAAAACCATCGCCTTTCCAGTTTTAAGTTCTAGTTTTAATCTCATCTTTTGACAGCATCGTGATCAAGTATGACTTTTATTTCATCACCTTAATCCTGATAAGTTTGTTTTCTTGTTTGGGATGTGTTGTATCATACGAGGACGGAGAGAGACTGATGGAAGGGGAGGAGAGTTTTGTAATAATAAATTTTCTAAGGGAAAGGGAAGAAGGGGGGGCCAAGGGGATGGGGGATGAGGGAGAGGGGAAGAGACCTGGGCACATCCGGGTACCTCTTCTATACATATAAATCTGAATGTCTGTTCAAGGTTGGAAGGGGTAGGGGGAGAGAGATGAGGGTGAGAAGGGGAGAGAGAGGATGATGGGATAAAGGGGAAAATAGGGAGATGAGAGGGGTGAGAAGGGAGAGGGGATGGAAAGGGAAGAAGAAGGGAAAGGGAGGAGAGAAGGAATGGGAAGATGTGGTTGAGAGGGGAAAAGAAAAGGAGTTGGGTGACAGACAGACTATCCCGGGAACCGCCTGGTATCCCACCTTGTCTCTTCTATTAAAAGGAATGTCTGTCTATCCCAAGATGAAGGCCAAAGGTTTGGGGTCTATCCTCACCAAACTTTGTATGGGAAATGGTCTGAGGTATGGGACTGACATAAAATGGACTGGGTCACTAAAATTAAAAAGAGAACAGTTTGCGAGGGTCACATTCTGACCCCCTACGACGATTCTTTGCACTGCCCGCTGGCTACACTTAGCTAAATATTTTTAAAACAAAATTAAAACAACAGTAGCATAAACCAGATGATCCTTACACAGCTTTTTTAATATTTCATACCGCTAAGCTCCTCCCACCATCACACAACCCACGTGCCAATTGTAAAATATTATATTTCATTTATTTATAAAAATATATATTTTATTATATTATTTTATGATTTTTCCGGCAGTTGGAACTACCTCCAGCACCTTAACGATCTCCAACAACTGGAGTGACCACCAATAGCTATGGTCTGACGACTAGAGTGATCTTCATCGTCCAGTTCTGTGATATGCCTTAAAACATCTTCCCGCTAATTAACATCACCAGGGGTGCTAAACCTTGTCTAATTTTCTTCCTCCAGGGGAGACTATGTTGGGATATCAGCTTCAACGCTCCGGGAGGCTTCACCTAGACCGCTGGATGGCATAGGTCATTTATGCCATGAAAGTTTTTCCTCTCCGAGAGCAAGTTTAGGTTTTCATCCATCCATGGAGAAGCAGCCAAACTATAAACTCTTGGGACCAAATGCCAAGGTTGTATTTGGTGTATTTTAACGACATGTTTGGTCATTTTTTCCGAGGAGGACGTGGGGGTCTATTATTTTGTTGACATTCGTGTGGATCACTGTAAATGCCATAAATTATGGCAAATTTGGTTCGACTGTCGGATGTCATGGGACTCAAAGTGCCTTAATGCGATGTTCTTTAGTACGGCCCCTCACCTTTGAGGCACATGTAACAGAGAAGACAACTGAACTATCTTACCAAAAAAACTGAACTGAACTATCTTACCAAAAAAACTGAACTGAACTATCTTACCAAAAAAACTGAACTGAACTATCTTACCAAAAAAACTGAACTGAACTATCTTACCAAAAAAAGTTCATTTTCTTCGATGCATCAAAACGATTTGGGCAGGAAACAACAGCTACATATTGATGCAGGAGAAAGCGACGAAGAATCATCTTGACTACAGAGAAAGATTGACATCAATCAGCGATTCAACTCGACACTCAAAAAAGATAAGCAGCAAAAGCTATTCTTTGCCTTGTTAAGGTCTATTGAAATGCGCTAACTATACCTGAGTCACAGGCATTCATGGTTGTTGCCTTTCATTATTGATTTTTGTACTATTTTAATGTTTATATCTAGAAATGAAAATGTCAATCTGCCCATTGTTTATCCGAGGCTGGAAGCCAGATGCATGGGGCTAGTTGACACAATATTTTCCCATTAATTGTTGCAAGGTACGTGCCCTACATGGGCTGGTCGAAATTGGCATCAAAGAAAAGAGTGCCACGTGACATTGTGCCAAACGTACCCCGACGATAAATCTCGCAATACCATTGTGACTCAATATTCTGAATGATTATATATTTTTTCGATCTCGTAAAACATTCAGAACACGGCAAAAGTTGTTAGGATTATTCTACCTATCATTCTTTGGGTGTAACAGGGTGGTACAGGTGCACCAGATACCACCAAGGATCTAGACGAAGCAGCAACAACACCTCCAACACACCTCCACCCACTCTCACTACACCTTACATCTCTTAAATGTTAGAGGCTCTTTCTCTTCACTCGTTCCCCCTTTCCCCGTCCATACACTCCCTCCCCTAGTGAGAGGGAGAGAGAGAGAGAGAGAGAGAGAGAGAGAGAGAGAGAGAGAGAGAGAGAGAGAGAGAGAGAGAGAGAGAGTGGGGAGGGTTACTGAGAGAGAAAGATAGGGAGGGGAAAGAAGAACACAGCGCCAGTGGCAACACTCGCCCCGCACCTCTCAACCGATGTGTCTAGGGTTCGAGTCGTGGCCGGGGATAATTGATTAGGCGCCAATCCTTAACCGTGCGCCTCTGTTCACCCAGCAGTAATTGGGTACCTGGTTGTTAATGATTGGCGTGTCAATTCCAGGGGGTTAAACTAGTGGCTAAGGCTTACCATTAACAACGGGAAGGGAAAGCTCTCAGCCTGCTGACAGTAAAGCCGTTTGTGCACTCACCTGTGTAAAATAAATGAGAGAGAGTGAAATTAAGTTACACTAAAGATTATATTCATGGCTTACTTTACGACTGAATAATTACATTTTTTTTTAAATAATGGGAAAACATTTTAAGTAAATAATTTCTTATTTGTTACATAGTTAGGAAGGGCAACTTTTGATGCAGTGAACAGCACACTTACCTCACGAAAGAGGACTTAGATTCGAATCCTAGCAGAGTGGGATTGCAGGCCCCTAGGCCGGTTGCAGTTCCTGGCCTAAGGGGCCTAAATCCTACCATGTGGAGGTTTCGACTCCGATGAAGAGAGCATCATTGTTAATGACTTTTAACTATGAACGCAACGATGGGAAAAAACAGAGGCTAATTTTTTAGATCTACAATACTTAATAGTTACCAAATTATTTGACCAGGTGATTGCGACATAGTTTTGCCGGCTTGGCGCCTTCTTTTGATAATTAAATGCTCAGTAGGCCTTATATGTTATATTAGAAAGAGGAATGACTTTAAATGTTTGTTTTTTCACCATGTTCTGTCCGTCCTGGCGACGAAACCAATACTGTATTAAGATATTTCTACTGAAAATCTATAACAATTTCACGGAAAAGAAGAATTGATTAATGCTAAAAATGTATACAATATTTAAAGCACTAGTTTCTATTCAATAATAGTCGTATTTTTTAAATTTATATTTCAAATAAGAATTTTGATTCTTTGTTAAAACATACTAGAATTATTTTTTTTACTAAAAAAATTAATAGTGAATAATGAAGCCGTCTATGAGGAATGAGCTGACAGGTGTGTGTAACACACACACACACATGGTCTGACAGGTGTATCTGTGTGCGTCAGATGACCTGACCACTATCTTGTCCTACATAACTTCGTGAATATCCTAAAAAAATGTATAAATTAAGATACTCTGGCGACGCAGTTCTATCATATCCGATAAACCTCAACTCCACGTTCATACCCCTTCGAAAAAAATGAAATAAATGAACTTCTAGAAGCATTTTCTTGGGCACGTATGAACTCATCCTCCTTACAAATAACTACAATTCATCGTAGAATACACGGAATTCAACTCTGCTATAGGATAGTTGACTTAGATTTGCACGCTAGTAGCCACGTGCTTTTATACTCGGTTGCCAAACGTATGGTTGGACTCCAGCATTTGCTTGCACGTTGCAAGCAACACCTGGAACCACTAGTTTCAGCAACGAAGTCTTGTTCACAACTAATTTACAGGTAGCATCACTTGGTGGTAATAATATGTTCAAAGGAACAAAAGGAGTCATCAGTGCATTTTTTTTTACATGTTTACGAAGAAGAAATGTGTTCATATGAACTTATGTTTCTATATATATATATATATATATATATATATATATATATATATATATATATATATATATATATATATATATATATATATATATATATATATATTACGCTGATAGCTGTACATAAATCGATTTTAATTATATTACACCACTATACCAAACATTTATACTTATTGTATTAAATCCGTTGTATTATTGTTCAAAACCCGTATTATTACTGTGTTAAATACGTGTAATTAACGAGTTAAATCATTATTTTTACAATGGTTAAGCCGTGTTAAACTCCCTAATATTGCCTAGAGTAAACCGGTATTCTTGCCTAATTAAACCAGCATTATTGCCCTGTTAAATCTTCATCATCACCGATTTAACCATTAGGAACCAGAATTTAAAGACCATAATATAACGCGGGTAACAAGGCTATTGAACTCTCGGATGAAAAACACCCACAGATTTATTGCATTATTTTTGTATGGTAAACTCTGCTTACCACAATAGTGTACTAGTTTGCCTAACCCCCTACACCTTTATCACCACCACCCATATAACACCTGCAGGAGATGCAGAATAATCAAACAGACCAAATACAGCACAATTAACTATTGATCAGAATTAGTTGAAATCTCGTAAGAATTTCTAGCGGTCGGAATTAATTTCCTATGGGCACGGATTTCTTACAAACTATAGTAAATTCTTAGAAAATATATATTTTTTGAGCAGTGAATGCCAAGACGCTCCTTGTGGGTGGTGTGTGTGTGTGGTACAATGTTTATGTTAAGACGCCTCGTTCCAAATATACTCCATACAGAGGTAACTATAGATACTTGATGTGAAGTGCATTAAAACCCTTTATGTTAAGTGATGTTGGAAGCTTTCTATAAAAATGCGTTACATAATTGATACAGAGTGAATTAAATAGCTGTTAAGTTATTAGATAATGCAATGAAAGGTTAATTAGATACAGGTATTGCAAACACAATTCATTCAGTAAACTGGCAAATGGAGGGGACATAAAATTTGGTCAATGAACAGAAGTTTGATAACTCGAACGCGGCCTCTGTATAGTGGAGGCTGAATACCTCTCAGACCTGACACTGTTCACACTATTTCTTACCTCTGGCAACCGGCGACGGTGTTCTAGGGCCACAGGGAGATCAGACAGGTGTTCTTCAGTGGTAGTAGATGGATGTTCTTCAGTGGTGGTCGATGGGTGTTCTTCAGTGGTGGTCGATGGATGTTCTTCAGTGATAGTCAAAGAGAGTCTTTTCTATGGTGGTTGATGGGTGTTCATTAGTGGTAGTGGAAGGTGTTCTTAAACGGTAGTCGAATTGTGTTCTTTATTGGTAGCAGAAGTGTGCTCTCTAGTAGTCAGCGGGTGTTCTGTCAGTGCAGGAGCTTTCTATCAACAGTGTTCTCTCAGTCAATGTTCTCTTTTAGATGTTCAACGAATGTTCTCTGGAATCCGAGTGGTGTTCTACTCCCCAGTCATAACCCCTTGGTGCAAATTCTCAAAGACACATGAAGCATGTCGACCATGGAGGTCTGAATCCAAATCAAGTTTAGCCTCTAAAAGATTGTTTTATTTGCATTTAAATAATTTTGATACTGAATTTACACTATGAAGGAGGGGAGGAAGTCTTTGATATTTTTATTAAATGTCTTAAAATACTTCACAGATGTTTAATAAGTTTCTTTCGTTTATAGGTTTGTATTTAAATAATTTGTCAGTAATAAGATGTGTCAATGGTCATGTCATTTTGACATAGTTGCTTATTTGACATGTCAGTGTTTCGTTAGGTTCAGAATTGCCGTGATAAGGAAAGGAGAACCTCAGATTGACTTGTCTGAGGATCTAGCTACTTGCTACAGTTACTGATATTAAACAGTATCACTTAGTAGTGGAATAGTTTCTCGACTCGCGAGTCGTGGTGTGTAAGTGATGAGGCCCACTCTCTCTCTCTCTCTCACACGGAGGCAGGGAGGCGAGGAGCGATGAGGCTGCACAACCTCACACCGCGAGCACACACCCGCGACTGATCTGGCATATAGACATCCCCCCCACACACATGCACACACCGCTCCCTCAGCCACCTCCTCCTCCACCCCCGTCAGAAGGCCCTTAGCCACGCCCCTTTCCTATCTACTACACCAGTTGCTACGTAACATCTATCATGGGACTGTGTTCGATCGTAATCTATCGTATTCTATCATGACATTTTTGTTCGATCGTAATCTATCGTATTCTATCATGACATTTTTGTTCGATCGTAATCTATCGTAATCTATCATGGCATTTTGTTCGATCGTAATCTATCGTATTCTATCATGACATTTTTGTTCGATCGTAATCAATCGTATTCTATCATGACATTTTTGTTCGATCGTAATCAATCGTATTCTATCATGACATTTTTGTTCGATCGTAATCAATCGTATTCTATCATGACATTTTTGTTCGATCGTAATCAATCGTATTCTATCATGACATTTTTGTTCGATCGTAATCAATCGTATTCTATCATGACATTTTTGTTCGATCGTAATCTATCGTATTCTATCATGACATTTTTGTTCGATCGTAATCTATCGTATTCTATCATGACATTTTTGTTCGATCGTAATCAATCGTAATCTATCATGACGTTTTGTTCGTAATCTCAGACAATGAAGGTCAGTCACGCAGGTTTCCTGAAGGTGTATGAAGTGTGTGTTGCTGTCATTACTCTACAGGCTACCTTGAGGTTACCTGCAGGTAATTTCTAGGATCCATGTTCTCGCGGCTGGTATGATATCTGACCAAAGCAGCCTGTTAGACGCCGCCGCGGCTCGAACTGAAGTATGAACCACAGTCTGGTTGATCAGGTGTCCTGTGGTTGTGTGTGTGTCCCATCTCGAAGCACCACACGTCAAGAATTACAGGGAAAGCTTTACAACCACGAGCGATAGAGACAATCAACTTGGTCTAACACATAGAAATCACAATTGCGTGATGCATCAGTAGAACTTCGGTTTCAACTCTTTTTACCATGTCGTAGCTCAGTCGATTAAGGCAGCGTCTGGGATGCTCTCTACGACGCAGGTTCGAATCCTCGTCACGGCCCTTGTGGATTTGTTCAAACTTGGTATAATAGTTAACTTGCCGCAGCATATTACGAGAAGGAAGGCGAAACACTGGGAGAAACTTGTAATATTTTTCGTTCATTATCACAACCAAAGAAAGTTGATCAAAAATCCTCAACTCTGGGGTGTGTGTCTGTGAGCTTCTCGCAGTTAGGTCTTGGCTTCATTATACATTTATAGACTTGCAAAACTTTCATCTCGATAAATCTTTAATGATTAATGTGCAGGCTGATTAATCATGAAATCCGATTAATGGTGTTAAATTAAAGGTCGTCAAAGTATCAACTGTTTAAATGTTAAATTATTTCAATCGAATAGATCAAATACAAGAATAGCAATAATATAGCGTTGTATTGATAACAACCTTCCGCTGGCAATCACAACTCCCTTGTCTTGAATAGTCCACCGCATTTTGACGTATAAATCCCATACATCGCCCCCCCAAAAAATAGAGTCGTAAAATTGACGTGATGTTTCATTTTCTATTTGTAAGTCCTCGGTTAGGTTAGGTTCGGGTAACGACAAGCCTGGAACCCAATTCTTTGAGAAATTCCAAGGCGCTCCTACCCCAGGGGCCTTGCGTCTCAAACGATATGGGAACAAACGTGTATTGAACTTACAGTCTTACAAAATTAAGTACAGTCGCCTGTACTTGATATATATATATATATATATATATATATATATATATATATATATATATATATATATATATATATATATATGTATATATATATATGTCGTACCTAGTAGCCATAACGCACTTCTCAGCCTACTATGCAAGGCCCGATTTGCCTAATAAGCCAAGTTTTCCTGAATTAATATATTTTCTCTAATTTTTTTCTTACGAAATGATAAAGCTACCCATTTCATAATGTATGATGTCAATTTTTTTTTATTGGAGTTAAAATTAACGTAGATATATGACCAAACCTAACCAACCCTACCTAACCTAACCTAACCTATCTTTATAGGTTAGGTTAGGTTAGGTAGCCGAAAAAGTTAGGTTAGGTTAGGTTAGGTAGGTTAGGTAGTCGAAAAACTATTAATTCATGAAAACTTGGCTTATTAGGCAAATCGGGCCTTGCATAGTAGGCTGAGAAGTGCGTTCTGGCTACTAGGTACGACATATATATATATATATATATATATATATATATATATATATATATATATATATAATATAATATATACATATATATATATATATATATATATATATATATATACATACATAAAATATAAATATAATGTGTGTGTGTATGTGTATATGCAAACACTTAAAAAATAACCATCCTTTTTAATGGGGTGTTTGAGCATGGTAGACAGTGCCTTAAATTAATCCTAATTGATTAAGCTTCTTGCTAATTATAATGTCACGGAGCTGGAAGAGCGGACGGTTTCTGTTACTCTCATTGGTTTCTTCCACTCATTACCTATGAGTTATTATCTCTACCCCCACAGAAAAAAATTTTGTGGGAAGGAGTTGTGAGGTGTAGGAAGGGGATGTGAGGTGTGGGTGAGGGTTCACAAATCTCTCACTAACAAATATTTTTGTTGCTTATTTTGTTAATAAAGAAGTATGGTTTCTTAAAGTTTTGTGTTCAATTCATTTATTTTGTACCTGAGAGTGGTAGTGGGCCCCATACCTATCCTGTTTGTGGTAGTGGACCCCATACCTATTCTGAGAGTGGTAATGGACTCCACTACCGCTGATTATGAAAGTATTTTCTAATAATATTTTCGGTAATTTTCAGCATTACAGTACTTTCTGTGCCTCACAGTGTCTATTTTCGTAATACTTAACTCTAGGTATTTTTTTGTCATAAAAAAATTGCTTACAAAATCACTTCAATATTCATATAAGTTTGCTTCAGGTGACATCGCCTGAAAAATGTTCAATCATGTAGTCGTATGACAACAGTTCAAGAAACAATTATATACTTTACAAATTTAATGTGTGTTTAGGGGTTAATAATTCAATAGTAGTCCTTATGAAATTTATCATTAGTTTGTGAGTGTCTGAGAATAATGGCTCATCAATTTCCAGCCTTGAGGCGCCTCGAGTGACAACTGTAGGATTTGGTTTTTCGTTTTAATTCTTTAATTATATATATAAAATGTTCACCGACCTCACCTAACCTTCTTAGTATGTTAAGATAAGCATCTTATTGCTTCTTATTTACAATTATTACTTAACCTATCAACGGTATAGGTTAAGTAATAATTGTAATTAAGAAGCAATAAGATGCTTATCTTAACATACTAAGAAGGTTAGATGAGGTCGGTGTTTTCTATGAAGCTTTTCAAGGTAAACTAAAATATTCACAATCAATTATTATGTCACATATGCACTTATTAAATAAGCCAATATTGATTATAAGCAAGTGCGAGAACGGGTTGCATGTTCTTATGAAATCACTTCGGTGTGGGACGATTGTCATCGCTATCCAACTGGAATTTCATCTCACGTTATTTTTTTTGCTTTAGCAGTCACTTGCGTTGGCTAGTGTAAAGTGGATATAGTCATTATTCGTTGTTGTCATGTATGATACTGGTACATGACTAAGGGACCAAGAGTGCTACGCGTACGCGTACTAGTGGCTGTACAAGAATGTAACAACTCTTGTATATATCTCAAAAAAAAAAAAAAAAAAAAAAAAAAAGTGGCGGGAGTCCTACTCTGTATTTACATAGATGGCGTGAGAGTCGCGGCGGGATATTCAAACGGGCGGCAGCACCATTTGCTCTGATCTAAACAGTGCTTTTTAGTCATATTAGCTAGGCGCTATCTCCTGATAACTATCTAGCCTTGCGTGAACATGTAAGGTAAGATAAACATTGTGTACGAACTTAGAACGTGTCTAATTGTGCGAATATTGCAGTCTGAGGGACGTTAACCAGACCACACACTAGAAGGTGAAGGGACGACGACGTTTTGGTCCGTCCAGGACCATTCTCAAGTCGATTGTGATTGTCAATTTACACAATCGACTTGAGAATGGTCCAGGACGAACCGAAACGTCGTCGTCCCTTCACCTTCTAGTGTGTGGTCTGGTCAACATACTTCAGCCACGTTATTGTGACTCATCGTCTGCGTCTGAGGGACATAAAATGAAGACAATATGTATAATAAGATCAAGGAGTCGTATCAAGCCGTCGATATATGTATCGACCCCCCAATAACGAAGCCCACAAGGGGGTTAATAGAAAATCACGTTGGATCGCCTCAGAGAGCTTGAGGGACTTGGAGTAAATGTGAATTGAGACCCGTGAGGGCCTCATTGGTGGTAATGGCGTCTTGAGGCACAGTGATCCACATAGTCCCGGGTTCGATACTCCAATATTACTCGTAAGTCGATGTATTTTCATTGAATTAGGAATTATATCAATATATTCCTGCAGTTTGAGGTCACGTGAGCACATTATATGATAATTAGCAGTGAGAAAATTCGTCCTAAAATGTGTTATTAATATGTTTAACATATTTTGTTATTATTTAAATATGTTAATATGATTAACATATTTAAATAAAATATGTTTTATTTAACATATTTTTTAACATTTAACATATTCTTCCGGATTCGGAAACATTGTCAAGGCCTTGAAGCTACTTCATTTATGTGTGGTAGTTAAATATGAAAATATTATTGGAAAATAATTAAACGAAAACAGCTTTCGTAGTGATTACAGCGGTATTTTGTAAATGACAGTATTGTGATAACTTAAATATCTAAATTTGAATTTTAAATTTAGATCATTAACCGGTTGGCGGGTCGTGTTTAAGGCAAAACTATTGGGTAAGACTTTTTTGTGAGCCATGGAATGGGAAAAGAAAAGGAACTATCAGGAGAAAGCGACAAGCCATTTCGACTATCTATCTATCTATCTATCTATCTATCTATCTATCTATATATATATATATATATATATATATATATATATATATATATATATATAATATATATATATATAATATATATATATATAGCACTTGGAAGGGATTTGGAATGGGACAGGGAGGGGGGGGGGGGAAAGAGGAATGGTGACCAACCACTTGGACGGTCGGGGATTGAACGCCGACCTGCATGATGCCAGACCGTCGCTCTACCGTCCAGCCCAAGTGGTTGGGCTATGGGAAGGGGAAAAGTTCTCAGTTGTAAACAGGGGTCGGAGGACGTCGTCTGTTCTAGTACTCTACTGTAGGAAAGAAAAATGATTGATGATTGGTTGAGCCACCTGAACAACCAGTACTGAGTTCACTGGATAGTCGGCGACTAATTTAGCGTTAAACGATTATAGACAGGCTAAGTGTGGTACTGCACTCGTAAATTCGTTATAGAAAAAAGATGGTCTTCGGTTCAAGCACTTCAGCTGTCGGAAGAGAACCAAATCGCAACTAGAAAACGCGACAATGGACAGGCGATGGATTGCTACCTATTCATGCCCGTGCCACCTCTTGGATGGCCTAATCTTCAATCAATCAATCAATCAGCCGTCGGACCCCATCACAGCCAGCCACGCCTACAATCACTGCTCGCCACGCCCACAATCAACAGCGCCCCTCCCCCACACACACACAATCACAGCCAGCCAAGCCCTCGAAAATCTGGACCTCCCTTTCAATCTTGTTTTGCCCCATAAGGACGTCATCACTGTAGACTCAGGTTCGGGTCCAAGCTCAGACTACGTGCCAATTTCTTCCGGCCCAAACAAATATTGAAGTATTAATTTCACACTAAAAACAAAACAAAAACTATTTACTCTCTTGCAAAATTGACAAACCATAAATTTAAAAAAATAAAATTGTCGTTTATGGATCGTAATGCATAATAAAAAAATCCGTAAATGTATAATACAACAATTTTAATTTAAAAAAATACAAAATTTACCAAAAGTCAATTTATAATTGCAGCCGGTAAGTTATGAACAAGTTATGTTATGAATAAGTTATGAGTAAGTTATGCAACTAACAACTTTGTTAGTTACATCGCAACATTACAACGTTAGGGGGAATTGTGATGCCCATTTGGGGTAGGGGTCCAGGGGCAAGGTAGGCACGACCAGAGTTCCTGAAGGTAACACACTCGCCCTGGAGACACACTCGCCCTGGAGACACACTCGCCCTGGAGACCTACATATGTAGACGATGATGACTCACATATAACGTGGCTGAACAGATGATGACCAAAACACACACACACATACACCTCAAGAGACGACCAAGACGTTTCGTTTCCGTCGTCGTCACGATCGACTTGAATCATGATTCAGGACGAACCGAAATGTCGTCGTCATTTCATCTTTCGGTGTGTGGTGTGGTCATCAGCTGCATGTTGTGGTTCAGGGGCTTGAGGCTCGTCCCAATCTGGCTCTTTGGAGGACCTGCGTCCGGGGTCAAGTGTCCGAGTAGCTATCAGGGTCGCTGGCTTCTTACATTCCGGCATTATAACCAAAATGTTCCACAGGAGGTTCATTGGGAAATTTTGTCTCTGTTAATGTGTTTTTTTTGTCCTGTGTTAAAGGGGGTTTCTCGTCCACTGTTAAGGTGCTCTCTCTCTCTCTCTCTCTCTCTCTCTGTCTCTCTCTCTCTCTCTCTCTCTCTCTCTCTCTCTCTCTCTCTCTCTCTCTCTCTCTCTCTCTCTCTCTCTCTCTCTCTCTCTCTCTCTCTCTCTCTCTCTTTTGCTCTCTTTCTCTTTCTACCCTTACCTGATGACAGGTCAATTAGCTCAACACGAAGGATTAATTAGCATTCCGTCCCCAGATCCTCATGAGAGTTTGAGAGTCTATGTATACACGTGTACGTGTGTACGTGTGTGCATGTGTAATTACCTAAGTGTAGTTACAGAACACTACGCTCGTGGTGTCCCGTCTTCCCAGTACTCTTTATTGTATAATGTTTTGAAACTACTGACGGTTTTGACCTCCACCACCTTCTCACTTAGCTTGTTCCAACCATCTACCACTCTGTTTGCAAAAGAAAACTTTCCAATGTTTTTTCGGCACCTTTGTTTCCTTAGCTTGAATCTCTGTCCTCTTGTTCGTGATGTTGTTGGTTACAGGAATTCCTCCTTGTCAACTTGGTCGATTCCTGTTAGAATTTTGTATGTGGTGATTATATCACCTCTGTTTCTTCTATCTTCTAGTTTTGGCATGTTTAATATCTGTAGTCTTACCTAGTAACTCTTGTTTTTCAGTTCTGGAAGCCATTTTGTAGCATGCCGTTGCACCTTTTCCAGTTTCTTTATGTGCTTCTTGACATTTGGGCACCATACAACTGCTTCATATTCCAGTTTTGGTCTCACAAAAGTCATGAACAGTTTCTTTAGTATTTCACCATCCATATAATTAAGTCTGAAGTTGGAAAGCGACACATACGCTCCTCTCACAATGTTCTTTATGTGCTCCTCTGGCGACAGCTTAGTATCCAAAACCACCCCGAGGTTTCGTTCTTTATTTCAGTTCTGTAATTCCATTCCACATTATTTGAAAGTTGTGTATGGTCTCTTTTTTCTCCGATTTCATATTCCATAACATGACATTTATTCACATTGAAAATCGTCTGCGTCTCCTATCTTCCCCAGTATCTTAGCATCATCCGCAAACATGCTCAAATAATTCTGTATTCCTTCTGGTAGATCGTTTATGAAGACAATGACCATTACTGGCACAATAACTGAACCCTGTGGTACTCCGCTAGTAACACTTCTCCAGTCAGATACATTGTCTCTGATTACTGCCCTCATTTGTCTGTTAGAAAGTATTTCATCCATGTCAGAAGTCTCCCTGTCAACCCTCCAGCATGTTCCAGTTTCCAGAACAGCCTCTTGTGTGGGACTCTGTCAAAAGCCTTTTTTAGGTTTGAGGCGGAGATTCCTGAGCTTCTCGAACTCTGTGCGAGTGTGTGTGCGTGTGTGCGTGTGTGTGTGTGTGTGTGTGTGTGTGTACGTGTGTGTGTGTGTGCGTCTTTCACGCGACGCAGTGATGAAAGATATTCTCGGTGATTGTGTCTCACACGACGCAGCAATGAGAAACATTTGTACAAGTGTGAAAGGACATATTTTCATAGCATTTGAAAGGAGAGGCATCGAATTCTCCCGGATAAACCGAAGTGACCCCATTACCACCTACTCTATCCGGTTGAATTCCCCCTTTAACTTGACGTCACGAGTCCCCCCCCCCCCATCAAATGAATGCTCCGAGGGGTTGTAAAAAGAGATATCTATTTTACGAAGAGAAGAAAACATGGGAATAAATGGAGTTTGAGGACGAAAATATCAAGATCTACTTAGCTAATCAGACTTCGTGTTAAAAGAATTTTACGTGTGATTTTGTTGACGTGTGTGTGTGTGAGTGAGTGTGTGTGTGTGTGTGTGTGTGTGTGTGAGTGTGTGTGTGTGTGTGTGTGTGTGTGAGTGTGTGTGTGTGTGTGTGTGTGTGTGTGTGTGTGTGTGTGTGTGTGTGTGTGTGTGTGTGTGTTTTACAGCTGTTGTTGTGTATTTACTATTTATATTTACTGTTTTTATCTGCAGGATCGAGGTGTTAGCTCTTGGACCCCACCTTTCTAATAATCGGTTATCTAATGTTATGATTCCCGACCTATTTTCCTCTATCATATCAACTACGTATATTTCACACGCCCACACACACACACACACACACACACGCACACACACACACACACACACACACACACACACACACACACACACACACACACACACACACACACACACTGTTTTGATTCCCGGCTTAAATTTGGTCTACATAACGCGCTCATTTTCCTTTTTGTGTTTGTTGGTGGAAATAACTCCTCAGCTCCTGGTCCCTGCCTCTTAGCTATAGTGATTGTCTGGTGCAATAACTTCAGATTATCTTGCGGTTGTCTATGTCAATGTTTGAAGCTTAGTGATTTAGTTTATTTCCACTGCCCCCGTCTCGTAGCCTTCATGACCTACGATGGTTAGGTTAGTTTAGGTTTTATTAGAAACATAAAAAAAAAAAAAAAAATCCGGTTTGTGCAAATTGTACCATATTCTACTTTCTAATTGTCCATTACCCTAAATATACGTATGATGGTACACATCGTTACTATAAGTACTGTTTAAACAGGAGGCTGGGCCGTTTGGTGCTGGAGTTCCTGGGCTCCGCCTCTCACTTCAGTCTGCACCTTTGCTACGGCCCTCCTTATCTCGTGTATTTTATCCACTTAATTAATTTTGGTTTAGAGGTTAAATCTGTTCTGTTCCTTACTCTCCTCGTTCTGTTCCTTCCTGTGTCTGATTCTCTTCACCGTCTCGATATTCCTCAATATCTCGTATGTCGTGATCATGTGATTTTTATTTTTTAATGTGGGATTCATCTGGCGCTGGGGAGGCCTACTGGATAATTTGTATAATTGAAGGGCATTTTTTACACTTGTCAGTCTTAATTCATTACACTGCCAATAATGTAAATTGTCATATACTTTTTATTATTATTGTTTGAAGCTGTGTCCTTCAAGGATGGTGCTAATGTACTTTGCTAAAGCTATTTAAGCCTTAGTCAAGTACATAATATTTAATAATATGTTTAGTGTTTAGCTTATGCAGTTCATATTATTCATTGTATTCATTACCTTTAGTAAATTTCAATTATGGTGTGAGCTGCCTACATTACACCTTAACTCGCGTATTATTCTGTATCAATTATTTCATGCACTTCCTCAATATTAATTGAATTTATAACTTGACCTTTGAATTTATCAAATATTCAGTAATTTCTCCTCGCCTTTTTTTCCTACTCAACCTGTACCCTGTAGCCTCCCTCTCTGTTTATTAAGTCCACTACGGGCTCACCATAGCCCGTGCTACTTGGAACTCTTAGTTCCTATAGTATCTGAATATAAAACAACAAACGATCCTCTCATTTTTTACTGGCTACTCATGCCCGTGCCACCTCATAGATGGCTTAATCTTCATCAATCAATCACTCAATCCTTCCTTCTATCACCCGACTTGATAATGGTCCAGAACCGACAGTAACTTCATCGTTTCTTCATTTTCCGACAATTTTTTTGGCCATCACTTAGTAAATTATCTGCAGGTCAGTACCTTGAGATGAGATCAAAAGTTACCGATGATTATAGTATGAAGAATATTATTACTATTAAAAGTTCCTAGTCGATCCTACCGTGAACTATTTTATTGATTCTTCGTTCCCGGAGAAGCAGACAGGATTAAAATAAAAATTCTTTGCATAATAAATGAGCCCTAAAGTGCGACCCCTGGCACTAAGCCTCTGCAGCATTATACACTACACATCTTGTGGGCCCCACCCAGGGTGTTATACACCAGTGATTGTTACACCCAGGGTGTTATACACCAGTGATTGTTCCACCCAGGGTGTTATACACCAGTAATTGTTCCACCCAGGGTGTTATACACCAGTAATTGTTCCACCCAGGGTGTTATACACCAGTGATTGTTCCACCCAGGGTGTTATACACCAGTGATTGTTCCACCCAGGATGTTATACACCAGTAATTGTTCCACCCAGGGTGTTATACACCAGTGATTGTTCCACCCAGGGTGTTATACACCTGTGATTGTTACACCCAGGGTGTTATACACCTGTGATTGTTACACCCTGGGTGTTATACACCAGTGATTGTTACACCCATGGTGTTATACACCTGTGATTGTTACACCCAGGGTGTTATACACCTGTGATTGTTACACCCACGGTGTTATACACCAGTGATTGTTACACCCAGGGTGTTATACACCAGTGATTGTTACACCCAGGGTGTTATACACCTGTGATTGTTACACCCAGGGTGTTATACACCTGTGATTGTTACACCCAGGGTGTTATACACCAGTGATTGTTACACCCAGGGTGTTATACACCAGTGATTGTTCCACCCAGGGTGTTATACACCAGTGATTGTTCCACCCAGGGTGTTATACACCTGTGATTGTTCCACCCAGGGTGTTATACACCAGTGATTGTTACACCCAGGGTGTTATACACCTGTGATTGTTACACCCAGGGTGTTATACACCTGTGATTGTTACACCCAGGGTGTTATACACCTGTGATTGTTACACCCAGGGTGTTATACACCAGTGATTGTTACACCCAGGGTGTTATACACCAGTGATTGTTCCACCCAGGGTGTTATACACCAGTGATTGTTCCACCCAGGGTGTTATACACCTGTGATTGTTCCACCCAGGGTGTTATACACCAGTGATTGTTACACCCAGGGTGTTATACACCTGTGATTGTTCCACCCAGGGTGTTATACACCAGTGATTGTTCCCCCCAGGGTGTTATACACCAGTGATTGTTCCACCCAGGGTGTTATACACCTGTGATTGTTACACCCAGGGTGTTATACACCTGTGATTGTTACACCCAGGGTGTTATACACCTGTGATTGTTCCACCCAGGGTGTTATACACCAGTGATTGTTCCACCCAGGGTGTTATACACCAGTGATTGTTCCACCCAGGGTGTTATACACCTGTGATTGTTCCACCCAGGGTGTTATACACCTGTGATTGTTCCACCCAGGGTGTTATACACCTGTGATTGTTCCACCCAGGGTGTTATACACCTGTGATTGTTCCATCCAGGGTGTTATACACCTGTGATTGTTCCACCCAGGGTGTTATACACCAGTGATTGTTCCATCCAGGGTGTTATACACCTGTGATTGTTCCACCCAGGGTGTTATACACCTGTGATTGTTACACCCAGGGTGTTATACACCTGTGATTGTTCAATCCAGGGTGTTATACACCTGTGATTGTTCCACCCAGGGTGTTATACACCTGTGATTGTTACACCCAGGGTGTTATACACCTGTGATTGTTACACCCAGGGTGTTATACACCTGTGATTGTTCCACCCAGGGTGTTATACACCTGTGATTGTTCCATCCAGGGTGTTATACACCTGTGATTGTTCCACCCAGGGTGTTATACACCTGTGATTGTTCAATCCAGGGTGTTATACACCTGTGATTGTTCCACCCAGGGTGTTATACACCTGTGATTGTTCCACCCAGGGTGTTATACACCTGTGATTGTTACACCCAGGGTGTTATACACCTGTGATTGTTCCACCCAGGGTGTTATACACCTGTGATTGTTCCATCCAGGGTGTTATACACCTGTGATTGTTCCACCCAGGGTGTTATACACCTGTGATTGTTCAATCCAGGGTGTTATACACCTGTGATTGTTCCACCCAGGGTGTTATACACCTGTGATTGTTCCACCCAGGGTGTTATACACCTGTGATTGTTCCACCCAGGGTGTTATACACCTGTGATTGTTACACCCAGGGTGTTATACACCTGTGATTGTTACACCCAGGGTGTTATACACCAGTGATTGCCTCACACCCAGGGTGTAGTAATGACTGTGCATAGCGGCACTTAACGGCTTTGTGGGCCTCAGTGTGCCTGAGCCTGCGTGAGTAAAGCAGTGTAAACGTAGTGTCGCACCGCTGAACGGGAGTGCACTTGACTTTTGTACTTACAGGGCGCTTAAAAAAGATGTTAAGTGGGTTGATGACTTGGTCTCTTTGATCACGAATTTGAAGTGTTTATTTAATGCTCTGAACGTTTGTAAATATTGTGTATATTGAGGATAATTCCAACCATGAGATGGTAACAGTATAGGTATATACATGAATTCCAAAGACTTGATAGTATGTATCTTTGAGAAACTTTGTGGGAAAGTTTCATGCAGTGAAACTTGGAGGAGAAACTTACAATGGGAGAAGCCTTTTTTATGGTAGAAACTTCCTGTTGGGGAAACTTTTCATTGTAGATACTTCTTGTTGGGGAAGTTTTTTATTGTAGATACTTCTTGTTGGGGAAGTTTTTTATTGTAGATACTTCTTGTTGGGGAAGTTTTTCATTGTAGATACTTCTTGTTGGGGAAGTTTTTTATTGTAGATACTTCTTGTTGGGGAAGTTTATCATTGTAGATACTTCTTGTTGGGGAAGTTTTTCATTGTAGATACTTCTTGTTGGGGAAGTTTATCATTGTAGATACTTCTTGTTGGGGAAGTTTTTTATTGTAGATACTTCTTGTTGGGGAAGTTTATCATTGTAGATACTTCTTGTTGGGGAAGTTTTTCATTGTAGATACTTCTTGTTGGGGAAGTTTATCATTGTAGATACTTCTTGTTGGGGAATCTTTTCATTATAGATACTTCTTGTTGGGGAAGCTTTTCATTATAGATACTTCTTGTTGGGGAAGCTTTTCATTGTGGATATTTCCTATTGGGGAAGCTTTTCATTGTAGATACTTCCTATTGGGGAAGCTTTTCATTGTAGATACTTCCTGTTGTGGAAGCTTTTCATTACAGATACTTGTTGAGGGAAGCTTTTCATTATAGATACTTCATAATGGGGGAAGCTTTTCATTGTATATGACACGATGACCCATCGTGTCATCTGAACCTAAACCGTATTTATTCCATGTTCAGTCTCAAGTAACGAACGACATATGCAAAAAAGAGTATGTGAATTTTATTTGAACGCCTTAATGGTAAGTTTGTCTTTGAGAATTTTATATTTGTGGTCTATTCACTTGAGCAGCTGGCGCAGGGGCTCTGATGCCTCTCAAATTAAAAATAATTACAAATGTTGGATAAAGGAACTCAAAATTGAACTCCACTTTTCTGTAGCATGAGTTCAACACCATCAAAAATTACCATTACATACCATTTAGTTAATGAAATGGCGTCTCACACGCTTGAAATCTCTAATTCTACGCTCCTGGTTTTCCGGAATTTAGGTAATTGACATAAAGTTAACGAAAATAAAACTATCCGGCTCTGAAAATGCTAGTTCGTGCAGTATACTTAAGAAATATACTGAGAGAATATGTCCGGGATGTTTGGCTGTTGTCGAGAGGCGCCTGTACGGGAGAAAACTTAGTTGCAGTGATAAAATATTTAGAGTTAATTAAGTTACAACCTATTCAACACCCTGGTCTTGCATGGATAGGGGTCGGTTGTGGGTGGGAGTAGAGGTGGCGAGCAAGGGTGAAGGTGATGAGCATCTGTGAAGATGATTCTGGCAGCTGAAGGTGATTTGCACAGGTGAGGGGGGACAAAAAAAGAGGTCAGAGATCAAATAAATATTTTGTGGAAGCCAGGCGAAAGTGTATTTTGATAAAGTGGACAGGTGAGAGACAGTTGGAGGGAGGGTAAGTTGGAGGGAGGGTAAGTTGGAGGGAGGGTAAGCTTGAAAAAGAACAAGCTAGAGGGAGAAAGCACTTAATTGCCCCTCCTCCCCTTCCCTTACCTCTTCCCTTACAAACATCTCTCCCTTCTTCCAGCTCTCACAGTCTTTCACTTGGTAAAGATGTATTCAAGTGGCAAATACATAATCACAAAATAAGACTCGAAACAATATATAAATTGGCTAAGTTTTTTGTTAAAATTAACAAATTTCCGAGAAGCTTAATAAACGTGGGATCGCTTGACTATTTCAAGCGAAGGCTCTAAGATTATATGAATGAGTTTGGGTGGATAAAACAAGGAACTGCCTCGTTTGGATCAATTGACTTTCTATAATATTCTCGTGTTTTTTTATGCTTTTATTTCACCTTTCCTTTTTTTCCCCATGTCTCTTCATTCCAGACTCTCCAGCCTTTCCAGACTTGCAACTTCCTCTGTCATTCCTGTGTCCTTTTTATTCATTCCATTTCCAGATTTTCCTTCCATTCCAGATTTCCATACACACCTCTGTGGACTCCCCCTTCCATCTCTCCTCCATCCCCATCGCAGCCTCCCGTCGCCATAGGAACGTGAAGTAGCAGCCACAGTAGGGGCAGTACAAAACTATACGTCACAACTTTCAGCTTCTAGACGTAAAAAAAAGGGAAAGTTAAAAAAGAACGAGATGCTTAGTTTGTGGTTTCCAGCCAGTGTTGCCAAATCGTCTATGGTGGTGGTGCACTGCGTCTCCCAGTGTTGCCAAATGTTTTTTCACTGTGTTGCCAAGTGTTCTCTCTGCCAGTGGTGCCAAGTGATCTTTAGTAGTGTCGCTAAGTATTCTCTACCAGTGTTGCCAAGGTGAAAGAAACCCTGCCCATTTGTTTCCGCCTCAGCCGGGAATTGAGCCCGGGCCCTTACGACTACGACTCCCTAAGATTAGCTCTTGGACCCCGCCTTTGTAATCGATCTACGTTTTTCTCTATTATATCTTCTACATATATTTATCTCTAACACACACACACACACACATCCCCAGGAAGCAGCCCGTAGCAGCTGTCTAATTCCCAGGTACCTATTTACTGCTAGGTGAACAAGGACATCAGCTGAAAGAAACTGATGCCCATCAAGGATTTACTAAACAGAAATAGGTTCTCTAAACGATGCCGAACCTTTGAAATGAAAATAACCTTAAACCCTTGTAATTGGACATTGACACACTAAGTGAATGACGGAGACAAATTAACAGTTACCCTGTGACGAGTGTCTTAGGGAAGTGGAGGTTAAAAAGGACGTTTGGGCTCGTTGATGAAGCTTTTTAACAGTAGAAACGCTTTTGGGACAAAGTTATACAGCACGTTGTGGTGTATCCGGTTTGCTTGTACACCATGAGGAGCGGTCATATGCGAGTTATACACGAGTCGAGGATGAGTTACAAACCGGTCATGCACGTGTTATTCACGTGTCACACACGGATTATACATTAGCCATATATGAGGTGAACACGAATGAAACAGGAGGTATACACGAATGAAACACGTGTTATACACGAATGAAACACGTGTTATACACGAATGAAACACGTGTTATACACGAATGAAACACGTGTTATACCGATAAACACCGTTTACACACCCATTTTCACAACCAATTCCGCGACGTTCATAATATCTCTTTTATACACAAATCACTTAAATGTTCCCATCAAAAAAACGCCAACCACTGATAACTAACGTTGCTGCTCTCTTTCTATAGAAAGCTACGGATAGTCCTTCTAAAAATATATACCCAACCTCCGCACATATAGACGAACTTGTGTATCTCTTCTGGAAGAAAAAATGTATTTCGTCCTTTTTAATTATGTGTGGATCACGGGATGAGAATTACCATCACCTTGAGTAATCTTGTTCCATATGTAAGTACACGACAAGAAGTGTAGTATTGAGCTCATCGATGTGGCTTGTGGATGTTGATCTTGATCCAGGGAAGTTGTAATCACCTCGTTAATAACCGAACCATCATCACCACTTGCAATGTGACGGGAGATTACCGCTGGCCTCGTTTACAATTTTCCGCTTGTTACAACTTGTAATAAAGTTGTTATATCTTGGTATAAAGTTTGTATGACGCATTAGAACGTCGTTACAACTTGTTATATTGGTTGTTACAACTGTGTTAAAACTTGTTCAAACGTTGCAGCAACGTCGAAGTTTCGTCGTGTGTTTGGCGGGATTTAGAATTAGATTTAGATTTAGAAAGAGAGAGAGAGAGAGAGAGAGAGAGAGAGAGAGAGAGAGAGAGAGAGAGAGAGAGAGAGAACATAGGAGAAGGAAGAGGGGGACGAAAGCCTGGCTACGTGCCAATACACTACTGTCCGTTCCTTCCATATCTCACACACTCACACATTTCGGCCTGTCCGTAGTCCGTGGGCAAGCGAACGTGAACTCCTCTATCTCTTTCTCTACCTTCCCCTTTTCATCCAAGTCTTATCCCCCCCCCCTCACTTCCCCCTTTTTTTAATCCATCCCTTATTGCTACCTATCTCCAATTCTCCATCATAATTTTCTCAGCCAGCCTCTCATCACCACCTTCCTCTTCCCCCTATAGACGAAGAAAGGATCCCATAAACAAAAGTCAGGAAAGCATCAGCAGCAGCGCATCGGACGCCATCTTCAGGGGTCACAGTTTGCACTTAGGAGCATTTAACACGCTGCCAACCCCCACATAAAGTGTGATTTGTGACATTTATTGTCACTGAAGTGATAGTCGTGACCTTTCGGAGGGAGAGGAACCCTGTCGTCCAAAAACGAGACAGACGTTGATGCTGGCGTCCCTTCTGTGGTGCCTGTAAAGAGCAATACAATCATGTAGGAAGTGTGTGTTTGTGTTGGTAGAGAAAGCGGTGTATTTGTTGTGTTTGTAGAGGGAGAAAAGACAGTAGGAAGACAAAGGGAAGAAAATCAGAAGACAAAAGAGATGTTACCCAGAAGACTAGGAGGAGCAACGTTCAAGTTGAAGGCAAATAAATAAATATGAGAGTGAAATTACGGAACAGAAAAGCGGAGGATGAAAGAATCAACGCCGAGGAAGCTTATGGTAACAGGGGCAGGCGGTGAAAAGCAAGGTTTTCTCTCTCTTTCTACGCGAGAGACAGAGAGAGAGAGAGAGAGAGAGAGAGAGAGAGAGAGAGAGAGAGAGAG
>NC_091178.1:14543446-14555946 GCF_040958095.1 Procambarus clarkii
ACTGCTGACACCTGCTCTGCATGTTGTAGCACTGCTGATACCTGCTCTGCATGTTGTAGCACTGCTGATACCTGCTCTGCATGTTGTAGCACTGCTGATACCTGCTCTGCATGTTGTAGCACTGCTGATACCTGCTCTGCATGTTGTAGCACTGCTGATACCTGCTATGCATGTTGTAGCACTGCTGACACCTGCTCTGCATGTTGTAGCACTGCTGATACCTGCTCTGCATGTTGTAGCACTGCTGACACCTGCTCTGCATGTTGTAGCACTGCTGACACCTGCTCTGCATGTTGTAGCACTGCTGATACCTGCTCTGCATGTTGTAACACTGCTGATACCTGCTCTGCATGTTGTAGCACTGCTGACACCTGCTCTGCATGTTGTAGCACTGCTGATACCTGCTCTGCATGTTGTAGCACTGCTGACACCTGCTCTGCATGTTGTAGCACTGCTGACACCTGCTCTGCATGTTGTAGCACTGCTGATACCTGCTCTGCATGTTGTAGCACTGCTGACACCTGCTCTGCATGTTGTAGCACTGCTGACACCTGCTCTGCATGTCGTAATGGAATTGCGAGCTCCTTCTGAACTTTTGTTTACATCATATGGTTCTGATGTAGGCGTGTGTTCGGTGGTCCCTTCTCGGTGAGCACTCCCTCTCAGCTGCACACATCACAGCTGCATATCCTACAGCTGCATGGCTCACACATGCGTATCGTACAGCTGCATGCCACACAGCTGTACGCACCACAAGGTCTCAGGCTTGTGGCGGCAAGAATCCACTTTTCTGTTGCCCACTAACAAATATTGACTTTAAACTTTGATTCTTAGTCGGGCCTTGTTCTCCATTTTCTTTGTTGATGTTTTGATTTGCGATTGTAATGAGGGTTTCGTTGGGATTGTAATTAGTAGGCACGGGGATTGTTATGACGCGGCGCTGGGTTTCTCGCCAGACAGCCACAGCGCCAACTGTACCAAGAGCACAGAATTGGAACCAGTACATCTTCGCACTTTATATAAAAAGAAAATCGTGCATCGTTAACATTTTCTGAAAGGTCGTTGGCGACCCATCGAATATCCGGACCCCGAGAGAGAGGTGTAAAGGGACCCCAAAAAACTGAGACATCGCTGACGAAGTACCAGTTGTATTTGATCACGAATTACGACCTTACGTCCATATATGGCATTGCTCTATCATGCCCCCCCGTGATGGCTACGCCAGTTTAATCATAGCTCTAAGCTATAATTTGCCACTAATGCCAAAAAATCCTCGGTGACGTCCCTGGCTTAAGGATCCTGTGTCCTAATGATCTTTTTATCTGGAAGAATTTCGGCTGCTGGTCCTTGAATTACTCGCCGGAACTCATTTGCATATGAAGCTTGGGTCGTCTCTTTTTCTTCGCTTTTTTTATATTTTTTTTTAGGGAGGTAAGAATTTTCCCCGGAAGTTCTCACGACTTGAGAGCCGCGTGAGGATGGAAAACACTAACTTGTAGCTACTGGGGGAAGGGGAAAGAGGGAATGGGGGAAGGGGGGATGGGGCGAGGGAAGGGGGACGGGTTGGATGGGGTTTAAGTAGATTGGTGTATATGTTTTTTTATATCGGCAGGCTGTGTTCCCTTGTTGTTTCTCGTGCAGTGGAAACGACAAGGAACACATTGGTGGTGATTTCGGCTCAGAGAGAGATGGAGGAATATATATATATATATATATATATATATATATATATATAATTTGCATAAATGACTTTTGCATATAGTACACCATCTCTTGTTGATACAAATATCAGGCTATACTGTACATTAGCAATCCACATATTTGATGTTCACTGATTACAGATGTGTCTTGCATATATTAGAAAGTGATGGTTGATTTACTGTAGAAAGAGAGCGAGTAAATTAATGAAAAAAAGGAAGTCGCTGAATTAAAGAAACCACTAAGCCCCTTTTCATTTTCTTAATGAACCTTATCGCCTTTTTTCCAAACACTTTGTTCATTCACCTTTTACTCACCTTCAATGCCGTTCTCCCTTCTGTTCTTTCTCACTCGTTCCTCCCGTTATTGTTGTTGTTGTTCTAGATTCAGCTACTCGGAACAAAAAGTTCCAAGTAGCACGGGCTCCGGTGAGCCCGTAGTGGACTTACCCTGGCACAGGAACGGAGCTTTATAATTCCTTCCGAGGATACTAATTAATCTCTTGAACATCTGAAGGCTTCTTGCCTTATCTCTGTCCCTCATATTATTCCTAAAATCCCCTTTCCACCCATCTCACTCATTACATCTCCCCTCCCTGATTATTTTTCCACCCCCCCCCCCATCCCACCAACATCTCATACGGGGCAAAAAACAAAACAAAAAGACATTGTTTACATGTCATCCACTTGATTCACCGTCACTGAATGCATCCAACAGCATCCATGCATGTTGCAAGGGGGAATATTGCAAACCTCGTTGGGAATGCATTGGTTCTTTCAGCCCGTGCCACGACCGTTGCATTCCACCTCTGCATTTTACATAACAACGCCAAGCCTGGTATTGCTCATATGAAATCCAGTGGCATTCGTGTCATCAGCGAACCGTAAGGGACGACGCAGATGGCAGAAACCTGGAGGAAAAATATTGGGGTCAGTTTATGGGTCTTACGGTATTGGGTCGGAGCGAAAGTGAGGAATTTGTCATTTATCATAAGGGTATTTTATTTGTTTACAGTCGTTCCAGTGTTATATTTCAAGGTTAAGTTCTCCTTTTAAAAAGGTGTCACGTTAATAATGTAATTAGTAAACCGGTTTTTTATCTCGGATTAGAAGTCTTAAAAAGGTTAAGGCATTTATGTGTTATTTGCTTTTCAAAATAGTAGAAGATACAGAAATATCTGATATTTCTTGGTGTGGCGATTTTGGAGATCATCACACCCTCTCGGATAGCTTCTTGAGGTTATCTTGAGTCGAATTCGGGGCTTTTTTAGTGTTCCCGCGGCCCGGTCCTTGACCAGGCCTCCACCCCCAGGAAGCAGCCCGTGACAGCTGACTAACTCCCAGGTACCTATTTACTGCTAGGTAACAGGGGCATAGGGTGAAAGAAACTCTGCCCATCGTTTTTCGCTGGCGCCCGGGATCGAACCCGGGACCACAGGATCACAAGTCCAGTGTGCTGTCCGCTCGGCCGACCAGTTCCTTTACTCTTCCGACCAACTCTTACGGGAAGGTGACAGTCAATAAGATTTCAAGACCCACTGAGAGTTTTGAACTACATTGGTCATTATGACTACGAGGTGGTCACCGTTGGCACCTTTAGCAGGCGTCGAACGGTGTTTTGCTCTGCACCAACATGATCTGCACGTTAATAGCAGGATCAGATGACCATAGCAGCACTCACAGCAACACCAGTACACAGACACACACACCCAGCAACACCAGTACACACAGACACACACCCAGCAACACCAGTACACAGACACACACACCCAGCAACACCAGTACACACAGACACACACCCAGCAACACCAGTACACAGACACACACACCCAGCAACACCAGTACACACAGACACACACCCAGCAACACCAGTACACAGACACACACACCCAGCAACACCAGTACACACAGACACACACCCAGCAACACCAGTACACAGACACACACACCCAGCAACACCAGTACACACAGACACACACCCAGCAACACCAGTACACAGACACACACACCCAGCAACACCAGTACACACAGACACACACCCAGCAACACCAGTACACACAGACACACACCCAGCAACACCAGTACACAGACACACACACCCAGCAACACCAGTACACACAGACACACACCCAGCAACACCAGTACACACAGACACACACCCAGCAACACCAGTACACACAGACACACACCCAGCAACACCAGTACACAGACACACACACCCAGCAACACCAGTACACAGACACACACACCCAGCAACACCAGTACACAGACACACACACCCAGCAACACCAGTACACAGACACACACACCCATCAACACCAGTACACAGACACACACACCCAGCAACACCAGTACACACAGACACCCAGCAACACCAGTACACACAGACACACACCCAGCAACACCAGTACACACAGACACACACCCAGCAACACCAGTACACACAGACACACACCCAGCAACACCAGTACACAGACACACACACCCAGCAACACCAGTACACACAGACACACACACCCAGCAACACCAGTACACAGACACACACACCCAGCAACACCAGTACACACAGACACACACACCCAGCAACACCAGTACACAGACACACACCCAGCAACACCAGTACACACACACACACCCAGCAACACCAGTACACAGACACACACCCAGCAACACCAGTACACACACACACACCCAGCAACACCAGTACACACACACACACCCAGCAACACCAGTACACACACACACACCCAGCAACACCAGTACACAGACACACACCCAGCAACACCAGTACACACACACACACCCAGCAACACCAGTACACACACACACACCCAGCAACACCAGTACACACACACACACCCAGCAACACCAGTACACAGACACACACCCAGCAACACCAGTACACACACACACCCAGCAACACCAGTACACACAGACACACACCCAGCAACACCAGTACACAGACACACACACCCAGCAACACCAGTACACACACACACACCCAGCAACACCAGTACACACACACACACCCAGCAACAGGTATCACCAACAGATGAGACAAGAGATAAATAATAAACTATACATTTGAATGCGAGAAACAAAATACCAGAAACGATCAACGTATTCAACAAAGCAGTGCCCCTATCACCAAACAAAGCAGTGCCGCTATCACCAAACAAAGCAGTGCCCTTATCACCAAACAAAGCAGTGTCCCTGTCACCTAACAAAGCAGTGCCCCTATCACCAAACAAAGCAGTGCCCCTATCACCTAACAAAGCAGTGCCCCTGTCACCTAACAAAGCAGTGCCCCTATCACCAAACAAAGCAGTGCCCCTTTCACCTAATAAAGCAGTGCCCCTATCACCTAACAAAGCAGTGCCCCTATCACCAAACAAAGCAGTGCCCCTATCACCTAACAAAGCAGTGCCCCTATCACCAAACAAAGCAGTGCCCCTTTCACCTAATAAAGCAGTGCCCCTATCACCTAACAAAGCAGTGCCCCTATCACCAAACAAAGCAGTGCCCATATCACCTAACAAAGCAGTGCCCCTGACACCTAACAAAGCAGTGCCCCTATCACCTAATAAAGCAGTGCCCCTATCACCTAACAAAGCAGTGCCCCTATCACCAAACAAAGCAGTGCCCCTATCACCTAACAAAGCAGTGCCCCTATCACCTAACAAAGCACAGTTCTTCCCTCCTAACAAAGCACTGCCATTCCAGCCTAACAAAGCGCTGCCCATCCAATAACCCCGCAAAAAAAAATCAGGTGTGCCAATTCACTTTACTGTAATGGGCTGAGTGCCTTAAACAACCTGGCACTAAAGGTAACGGTGCCACACTGCCTCATTTGTCCCTCGAATCTTTCCAGTCAAGCTCATGGCAACCTCTCACTCCCACTACTTCCCTCTCACTCCCACTTCTTCCCTCTCACTCCCACTTCCAGCCAGTTATTCATCATAACTAGTCAGTTATTAGCTCTCAGCCAGTCATCACCCTCATGCACCATCAGATAGTTATTATCATCCACTACTCATCATCATACCCCATCAGATAGCCCCTTGTAACTCCCCCCAGCCCCTTGCAACTTCCCCCAACCCCTTGCAACTCCCCCAGCTCCTTGCAACTCCCCCAACCCCTTGTAACTCCCCCCAACCCCTTGCTACTCCCCCCAATCCCTTGCAACTCCCCCAGCCCCTTGTAACTCCCCCCAACCCCTTGCTACTCCCCCCAATCCCTTGCAACTCCCCCAGCCCCTTGCAACTCCCCCAGCCCCTTGCAACTTCCCCCACCCCCTTGCTACTCCCCCAGTTTGCATGGCGTTCTGGGTTTAGAATTTCTTTCCTGTTTTATTTACTAAGTGCCTGTTTGTTGTGTGTGTGTTTCAGTGTTCAGTATTTAATGCCGCTAGATTGTTATTAATTGAGTGTTTAGACAGTCATCGGGGCGGGTAATCTCTGCTCAGTACTCACTGTAAAATATTTTAAGCCCCACATATTTTTTTTCACTCGAAATTTTCATTTAACAAAATTAATATTGACATTAATAACTCATATCGACAACAATCAAATTAATTAAAACTATTTGGAAACAGAAAATGTACAAACATTTTTTAAATAATTGTTTGGTCGCTTTCAGACCTCGTCAAATTGACCAAAGAATAAAGAACACAAATACAGCATCAAGGTCAAGAGTTCAAAGCATTATTTGTTTATTTAAGATTATTGTAATAATTAAATTGACTGGACTAAATAGTCACAATCGTAAAGATATGACCAAAGTGCCTTACTTCATGGGGTAACCCTATCAACGGTATAGGTTAAGTAATAATTGTAATTAAGAAGCAATAAGATGCTTATCTTAACATACTAAGAAGGTTAGGTGAGGTCGATGTTTTCTATGAAGCTTCTCAAGGTAAACTAAAATATGCACAATCAATTAGTATGTCACATATGCACTTATTAAATAAGCCAATATTGACTATAAGCAAGTGCGAGAACGGGTTGAGCTCCTTTACTACGGAAATATAGAAGCTTATAGTTACGCTTTCAATAGTTAGCGTATAACTCTTATACGCTATAACGTTTTAAAATTATCGACTCATGCAGACAATCATGCAAAATCATGCAGACAATCAACATTTATTCTCGTTTTAATCCCGTCTCTCCGAGCTCATGGGCCTCGCTACGCTTCCTGGGGGCATCCTGGAGAACCCCCCTTCCCCTGGGGCTATCCAACCCCCCTGCTTCTGAACCGTCATGTGAGAACCAGTCACCGGGGTTCTGTCACCTCTCAGACCCGGAAGAGACAGCTAGTGTCGGTTCACCTCTTCGGATTGAAGACTCTTGGGGGTGGGTAGAGCCCCCTCGCCCACTGGGGGGAGGGTATTAGGTACAGGTCGAGGTATCAATGTCGCATGATGCATCATACCACGTGACTCATGTGAGTTTCAATCCTGAATTCTGATTGGTACCGCAAATCTTGCCGCTGACTCACACATCTCTTGTCTCTCTCTCACAACCCCTGCAACTGGTTCCCTGCCTGGTGCCCGTTCTTCTCGCTGGGAGCCGCGTATATATATATATATATATATATATATATATATATATATATATATATATATATATATATATATATATATATATATATATATATATATATATATACATATATATATATATATATATATATATATATATATATATATATATATATATATATATATATATATATATATATATATAAATCCCTCACCTTGCAACATCAGCCAAGCTTATGTAATATCCCTTCCAGTACTCTAAATAACAAGTATTTATTATATTTCACATGTTCTACTTTGCATAATATTTCCAGTGGTGAAAATAAAAAAATATATATATTGTGGCAAGTATTTTTATTCCGTATAATAAATATTGCTAAACGAAAGGTTTATGTGGTGATCTAGTTATACTTACCTAGCTGACATAGTTATAATCAGCTAATTATACTCACCTAGCTGACCTAGTTATACTCACCTAGATGATCCAGCTATACTTAGATGACCTAGTTAAGTACTCACCTAGAGGACCTCGGTCTGCTCACCTAGCTCACCCATCAATACTCACCAAGCAGATGCCTGGGATACTCCCGGATACAGGTTCCAATCCTCCTCACGGCCCTTGTGCATATGCTCACCAAGCAGACCTAGTTATACTCATCTAACATACTCGCCTGTATATGAGTCTAGGGGATGAACTTCAGATATATCGTCCGCCTAAGTACCCTTCAGTCGACTCCAGTGCCCACAATCCCCCCAATGCCAACAGTCACTGGGGCGCCCAATACGCCATCATCCGCCACCACTCATCCATCCATCGGATAACGTCCACAAACCACTATCTGCCATCCATCAAAGCTCATCCTTTGGCAAGAAAATAGTGAGCTGCAAGCCCCATCAAGCCCCCTTACCAACCCTGCCAAATCTCGTCAACCAAGTGCCGTAGCGTAGGTCTTCCTCCTTCCTGGAAAAAGCTATCCTGCTGGAGCCTGGCAGCGGCAGCTGTGTGTGTTAGAGCTAACGGGAGCTTCAACGGAGGGGGCTAACGGGATTTAACCGTTGTGGCAACGGAGAGTTTTCAGTGAGAGGAGCCGGCAATACCGTTGGACAGTTTGGAGTTGATAAAGGAAGCACTTGGTCATGCTAGTCTCATCGGAGACGTTTGTGTCGATGCCCAAGAAAAGATCTGTTTTCATGGAACGGAGGTCCCAGTGAGAAAGGAGACTTCGATGACAATATAGAAGGAAGATGACAACGGTGGATGACAACGGAGCCGCCAGTAAATATAGCAACAGATTCCAGTAAGGGTGAATACTGTAGCTCCAGTAAGGATGAATACTGAGGTTCCAGTAAGGATGAATACTGAGGTTCCAGTAAGGATGAATACTGAGGTTCCAGTAAGGATGAATACTGAGGTTCCAATAAGGATGAATACTGAGGTTCAAGTGACGGCGTCACCGGAGCCGCCGCCAGCCAGCAGTGGGCTGGAATCAAAGTGGCCCATTGCCAACTCAAGGAAGAAATGTGTGGGAGTATGTAATTGAGTCAACTTGGAATTTGAGTCACACTGTAAGAAACTGTGGCGAGGCTGCGACACATTCGCTGGGGCCTCATTTGGAGGGGGTCTTAGCGCGGTGGTGGAATGAGTTTATAAGGGTGGGGGTGGAATGTGTTTATAAGATTGGGGGTGGAATGAGTTTATAAGATTGGGGGTGGAATGAGTTTATAAGAGTGGGGGTGGAATGAGTTTAAAAGATTGGGGGTGGAATGAGTTTATAAGATTGGGGGTGGAATGAGTTTATAAGAGTGGGGGTGGAATGAGTTTAAAAAAGTGGGAGTGGAATGAGTTTATAAGAGTGGGGGTGGAATGAGTTTATAAGATTGGGGTAGAATGTGTTTATAAGATTGGGGGTGGAATGAGTTTATAAGATTGGGGGGTTGTCTATTGATTGGTATTATTCCAATGTTTGGTACGATTTGAGCAGCTGGAATGAGTCTTGTGGATGGTATGAATACGATGGCTGGTATTATTCCAGCATATGAAATGAGTCCTTTTCTGTTAATAGTTCGAGCCCATTGACTGCTGTCATTCTAGTAGATAATGTGGTTAAGTGTTGTTTATGTGAATAGGTAGTGGTGTAGATCCTGTAGTGAGTTAGTCCCGGGTGTATATATATATATATATATATATATATATATTTATATAAAGTTACAACAATTTGTAGTTATGATCGCCCCTTTAACATCTGCTCTGACAATCTTAAACATGGAACGCCGAACGTCTCTGCCCAACAACCATTCTTCCCCCTATGGTTCATTGCCATTTGCAATAAACATTGATATACTTTTTCCCATTCCAAAGAACTGCTGACATCTTTTTCCCATCTGTGATAACTACTCATAGCCTTAAAGACGCTATATAAGCAAAGAATATCGCTATATACCTCGTTGATTTTCTAGCTGACTAAGCACATTGAACTTTCAATTCGTATACAAAACTGGTGTAAAACCATATGTAATTTCTTGGTAATGGAAACTGGCCTTTTCTCTTTGGTTTCTTAATGCACTTCCAAAGCAAAGGAGAAAATTCAACGCACTAAACTCTTGAGAGAATTGCTAATCAGAAAAGTATGTCCTGTAATCGCAGCATACTTATCAGGTTTTCAAAGTAATCTCTCAATCAAAAATAGTCAAACAAGATGATGTTTCTTGTGCTTTTTCATTTGTTATTTATTTTTATCCATTATTGAAGGAGTTGAGAGCCAGTAGAGTTGACCGTCGCATAGACAATACTAAGGTTTATTATTCTGATCTAATTCTAATAGCACTAATCAAACATGCTTTGGAACAATGTAATGTGAAAGATATATACGAGGAATGCAACCTCACGTTCAGTCCTGCTACATGGGTTTTAGTTCTTTCAACTAACTGGACTCGCTTTACCAGGTCTAATACCTGCCGAAAATACAGTTTTTAACAGTTAATGCCCAAGCTTAGGTTGTGACCTGTGTGACGTCATTTCAGTGGGTGGCATGATTCCAGTGGCTGTTATTTCAGTGGGTGGCATGATTACAGTGGCTGTTATTTCAGTGGGTGGCATGATTCCAACAGTTGGTATGACTGACAGTTGGTATGAGTCTGACGAGTGAGGGAATCATTTTATTCCTACCTAACTCTCATTCAGCCTATGATAAACATCATTCGTTTTCAAATGATTTTCAGGCCAAACTGTTTGCCAATAACAGCACCACAGTTTGCCCCGAGGGAGAAGCACAAATCAAAATAAAGCCACCGTGCCCCTCTATCTATCTAAAGCAGGAGTAAAATTCCACTCACACAATGCTTGCTGAAAATTGGGGAACCTGTGGAAGCTTGAACTGACTATTATTTCTCCCTTTATAAAATGAGCGATGGAATATCTGACCCATGGGTTTGTGTAGACGTGAGCTGACAAGCGGGCCGTAGCTCTCGTAATGGAGCTGTCTACCACACCCATCATTTTTGTGCTGTTGTTCTGCTCCCAGGATGAGCTATACAAGATTTCCTTTTAGTCTGAATTCTGTGTGTGTGTGTGTGTGTGTGTTTTTGGTGGTTTGCTTTCCGGTGGAATGGGTGATTAAGCGGGTGATGGGTTGTGTGGGGGGGATTTAATTACAAGTGGGAGGGAAGGGGTGTGGATTGATGTTTTGAGGTGTATGACAGGTTATTGCCCTGAGGTGGGGATGGTTGTGGGGTGGGTGGGAGATATAGGGGGATGACTCTACACTTTTGTGCGTCCCTTATACGTCGGCAAAATTTATGATGAGTGTATGGGTGTATGGGTGTACTGCTCGGGCCTCAACACCTGTATTTTCACCGAAACATGTGTTCTATCTTGCAAACTCGTACGAACACATACACACACACACACACACACACACACACACACACACACACACACACACACACACACACACACACACACACACACACATGACAGCAAGCACAGCCGAACATAACCAATCAGGAGATTTGGAGAAATGAAGAAACAGACCACATAAAAGAATTGTTGTTGCAAGCAATATTACTTTCCTGACCCTAACGCAGGAGGGTGTGAGTCCACGTCCCCATCTACAAGAGCCACCAATATATTCAGCTGAAGATAAGAAATAACATTAGAGACACAGTAGAGGTACTGGCACAATTGAGGTACATACACAGTAGAGGTTCAGGCACAGTTACCCCCCATCCCTTCTATGTCTGGTGAATGAGGGGAGAGGAGTGAGGGAGAGATTGAGGGGGAAGAAGATGTGAAAGAGAGTGGGAGACATCAATAACAGTCCAAACATCAATAACATTTAGGACGATGTCAATAGTCACTTCCGTTTTACCTCGTTTCCCTAAATTACCTTAAACCAAAATTTTGGAGTTCTTCTCTTATGCAAAAGATTTATGATAAAAAAGTTGATTTTCAGATATCTTTCCCAATCCGTAAATTGTGTCCTGTAATTTGTTCTGGCCGAGGGGATGTAAGTACTGTGGTTATGGTCACAGGGTGAGTACTCTCTCTCTCTCTCTCTCTCTCTCTCTCTCTCTCTCTCTCCTCTCTCTCTCTCTCTCTCTCTCTCTCTCTCTCTCTCTCTCTCTCTCTCTCTCTCTCTCTCTCTTTCTCTCTCTCTCTCTCTTTCTTTCTCTCTCTCTCTCTCTCTCTCTCTCTCTCTCTCTCTCTCTCTCTCTCTCTCTCTCTCTCTCTCTCTCTCTCTCTCTCTTACACACACACACATGCACACACACTCTCTTTCTCTC
Source organism: Procambarus clarkii (assembly GCF_040958095.1). Taxonomy (NCBI): domain Eukaryota; kingdom Metazoa; phylum Arthropoda; class Malacostraca; order Decapoda; family Cambaridae; genus Procambarus; species Procambarus clarkii. Next base: position 14,555,465 of record NC_091178.1, read on the forward strand.
GTAGTTTGATCTCATAGCTATCAACATACAACTCTTTATGACACCGAAACCAAGAAAATGTTCCCTCCATTAAATGTTGGTGAAATCTCATCATCAGCAAGTCTTTAAAACATTGTCTAAACAAAACGCATATATTAGTTTAACAAAATTAAAAGTCTCGTAGGAGTGAGAGAGAAGTACACATCTTCAACAATACCAAACAATCGTCCTAAATGTAGCCCGGCAGTTTGGGAAGATGTTTCTTTTATGAATATGTGGATAGTCGAACATCAGGTATCATTAGATATTTCATGAGGACTCGACCCCACCCACCCCCACACACCCTCCCCCTTGTTCATATCAATCTATTGTCTATGAATGATTGGGGGGAAACATACTCTATGTAATTTTTTCACGTCCTCGTAAATGCCCAGTGGTGCTCCATCCGATGTTAATGGAATATTCAAGTACTCATGCATACTGACAGGGGGAGACATTATCAA
>NC_091178.1:14560946-14593446 GCF_040958095.1 Procambarus clarkii
CTCCGGAAAGTATCGAACCTCCTTACCAAACCGGAAACGGTTCGAACCCCAGTAAGCCACGTAACCTATCGAGTCCGATTCATTGAAAACGTATATGCTTGTGTGCTAAGTACTTCTCTCGTTAGGTTGCATTTGTAACGATGGTTATCGTGACGGGTAAAAACCGCGAGATATTATTGAGAAGAATTTTTTTTTATTATTATTATTATTTTCTACCACAGACGTGGCCACACATTTACAATGCTAACCAGCATATATACATTTTCTTCTGTCCTCCATGGACAGGGTTAGAGATGTGTTAAACATATAGTTCAGGGGTTGAGAAGAATGGTAGCCGCGTTAGGGCATGAGGAAGAGGAGTAACGTGTTGGTGAATGTGTGACCACGGGAGACATCTCCCGTCACGCAGGGTGCAGTTGCACCTCCACAGATCTCCAGTATCAGCTCTTGATACTGGTAATGGCTCAGAAGGGGCACCACTTACGGGCTATTCATGCCCGTGCCACCTTTTGGGTGGCTTAATCTTCATCAATCAATCAATCGAATGTGTGACAATTATCTTGGTGTTACTAACTCATTGTAACTCAACTGTCTGCTTGCTCATTTGCACCCTCCCCACACCCTTCCCCCATCACTATACCCATGTCAGTCCTAATTATCTGTCGCTTCTCGCGGCAGCCCCTACAGTCTACTTCAGCCGTCAGTCCCTACCGTCCATCCAGAGCCGGCACCCTCCTACCATCCGGCCACTTCAGCCAGCAGGTCCTACTGGTCTGTCCCTACCATTACTCCCTGCCAACCACCCCCTGGCCACGACAGCGACCACGACGCCGCTGCCGAACTGTATAAATCACATCAAATGTTCTCGTCTCCGGTATGGCCGGGAGCGAGGGCCGCTTCCTCCACTGCGACAGGTCGATGGCTTCTACACTGCCAAGAGGCAACTTAACATACAATAACTATGACAACGAAATAAACACATCAGTTCTTAAAATGTGTATATTTCGCATATGGTATGATTTATATGTGTGTGGGATAGAGTGGTGTATTAATCGTAATGTCTCTGACAATCTTTGAGGGGGCTGTAGTTCGTGAGCTGGTGACCTCGGGAGCTATTGCGTATTTCCTCCATTTTTGGGAGGCTTACCAGAGCAAAACTAATGTGTGTACATTTGGTGAGGTCTGGCGTGGGGTGCACGGCGCCCATCAACCACTGGATAGGGCTATTAACGCCGCCACAACAGCCTACTGAGCACACAAGTACATTTTAAATCCTTAACATTGGATAGAAGTATAGAGGACTATCAGTGAAGTTACTCCTCTTGGTGTGTGTGTGTGTGTGTGATTTCCTGTTGTGTATATACACTGGTGAGGTGGGTGTACACTCCTAGGAACACCCTCTTGAATCCGGACGCCGATCTGACTCCCTCTCTGACAGTCCTTTTCACTGGCACACACACAGGAATACTGTTTAATACTGTATAAATCAATTTAATATGGTATTTTATTTACAGTACGTGTCTAATACACGACTATAGAGCCATACATATGTATGTATGGAGTTATCTAATGGGACTCAGATGATAGTGCTTTGTTTTCACACCCCCGACAATCTATTCCTTAAGTGTATTCCAATCAATTTGATCTCTGAGCCTTGTCTGATCTTCCAGTTCCTATCTGTGACCTCTCGCTCTCTATCTTTGTATTCTTGTCCACCCTGTCTATTTTTCTTGGTGTCAAATGCCTTTAAGTATTGCCTTTTCTGGGTCTTCTTTCCTCAGTGTTCGAAGTTTCAGTTCTCAAGCTATCCTCATACTCACGTAATTGTGCTTGTTGGAGGCGAGCTTTGACTCTTTGGTTCCGGCTCACGGCTGTCAGTCAACCGGTGTACAGGTTCCTGAGCTTATTGGGCTCTACCTTATCTACATTCGAAACTGAAACTGTATGAAGGTATTACGATACCTTCATTCTTATGTTTTTAATAATTATAACAGTAACGATGGCTATAATTATACCAGTAACGATAGCTATAATCATATTCAAGATAGCAATCAGAATAAACAGGTTGCTAGAAAATACACAAATGTTTTTACCTATAATGAAACCAGATTTTTTTTTATTGCTGAATACATTCATGCGAGACACGATTAACATGGAACACAGGGAACTAATATAGAAAAATATTGCACACATTTTAATTAATAATAATTATCAATGTTGATATGTTGCATCCGGCAACATTTTCAATGTCTTTTTTTTTACATAGTAATATTATCATACTTCGTAAACGTGACGTTACTTAAATATTTTAAGGATATGTAAAGTTTTCTAAGTGGGAGCTTAAAGTTGGAGAATTGATGAACGGCACTCATAATCTACCACAATCTATCCCTCATCATAATCTACCACAGTCTACCATCATCATAATCTACCACAGTCTACAATCATCAAAATCCACCACAATCTACCCACATCATAATCTACCCTGATATGCTGAATTTGTAAATTTTTAACAACTAATTACTTGTAAGTATAAGTTGCTAAAACTATACAATATACAATAAAGAAAATAACACTGTATATAATATACAGTAATTAGTTTGATTAAAACTACAAGCGCCATGAATACTCTATGCCAGCAACAACAGATCACATGATTGACAACGTGTCTCCTCCCCCCCCCCCACTGTGTATATCTCACCTATTTGTGCTCACATATCAATGGTTACTAGACATTGATGAAGATTAGGCCACTCGACAGGTGGCACGGGCATGAATAGCCCGTAAGTGGTTGATTTTTTGTTAGGAGTGAATGTGATCTTTGCTCGAGTTACAAGAGAGCTACTAAGAGTCTAGCTGGCTCTTAATGCCCCCCCCCCTCCCTACTCTTGATGTACTTAGAGACGTGTGGCTCTGTGGTTTGCGACTCTCAAGATCGATTTGAAGCCCATTTCATTTCTTTATTATGCACCACATACACCCATCCCTTGGGCGGAGGTGGAGAGGGTTACAGAAGCACATATAATCGGTTCCCAAGATCGATTCCTGTGCTGTTTAGGCATTCTGTCATCTACCAGATGTCTCTGTTAAACCATTTGGACTGGACGGTAGAACGACGGTCTCGCTTCATGCAGGTCGGCGTTCAATCCCAGACCGTTCAAGTGGTTGGGCACCATTCTTTTCCCCCGTCCCATCCCAAATCCTTATCCTGACCCCTTCCAAGTGCTATATAGTCGTAATGGCTTGGCACACTCTCTCCTGATAATTCCCTTCCCTTCACTACAACTCTTTGCTTCATGTTGGACTGTTGGACAGGTAATCTCTCGCCCAGTTTGAAACGCTTCTAGTTACTTCAGCTTGTTTCTCAAGTTTGTACAGTAGCATTTTGTGTAAAATAGTGTCGCAGGCTTTAAGGCAATCTAGGAAGATGCAGCCAGTCCATTATTAACATCTTATCATAAAACTCTTTCCGGTTTGTTAAACACGACTAACCTCCTTTAACCCGTGTTGAGGCTTTGTCATACACTTTGCCGGTCTGGGTAGAGCACTGGTCTCCTGATTAGTTTCTCTTTGGATTTAAAAGTTATACATGATAGTGATATGTTAGTGATACATGTCTGTTTCCCTTCATATATATATATATATATATATATATATATATATATATATATATATATATATATATATATATATATATATATATATATATATATGTATATATATATATATATATATATATATATATATATATATATATATATATATATATATATATATATATATATATATATAATATTTAAGCACAGTTCCAGCTGTTTGGTAGTTCTCCCTTTTGTGTGTTAAGGTTAGCCAGCACAGGTGTTCGTCTGAGAATATTCCAAAGACACCTGTGGCGAGCATGTGGGATATTGATATTCATCCCACCTTCCCCCTAACCAGGTGTTCCTGACATACGTTTTGCTTCATGTAAATATGCCTGTCAATCTTCCCTTTTTCCCCCTCCTTCTACTACTGATCTTCCTTGACTGCGCACATCTACCCCACGCTCATCTACCCCACGCCCATCTACCCCACGGCCTTCTACCCCACGCCCATCTACCTGAGCACCAGATATTGTGTTATGTTAGCAGTATCTACTTAATTATGTTCAGAATTTCTCTGAGAGCGCGTGAAAGCAGCGATATCTTCGTCGGTACGGGTGTTGATGGGAGTATGTGGCGTAGTTGGCAACATTTGGTCGCTTGTTCTGAAGAAGAGAAGACAAGGTACTGCATGGCGGTCCATGTTGACGCTACCCGGAGCTGACCCGCTCCGCCGGAAGGTTCAACACGTGGTACACGCTCTCAGAACCCGTCATGAACCTGGAGAATATTCAGAATTGAAAAAATATTCGAGCCAGGATGCTCTACATGGCGCTACAACGGCAGGTGGAAGATGGATGTCTACCAACTGCCTTAATTGGCTGATTAGAACAAGTTTTAATGCCTGGCACATCAACTAATCAGGATATGGAATGAACGTAATGGCTTGAACAAGGGAAGAAATCAGTGAAAAAAAAATAGCATGAACATTTGCTTATGTAAGGAAATTGTGTGAGGTGGAATGAGCAAAATTATACGGGATGATGTGTAAAGGACCGGGGAGCCGGTCGGCCGAGCGGACAGCACGCTGGAGTTGTGATCCTGTGGTCCTGGGTTCGATCCCAGGCGCCGGCGAGAAACAATGGGCAGAGTTTCTTTCACCCTATGCCCCTGTTACCTAGCAGTAAAATAGGTACCTGGGTGTTAGTCAGCTGTCACGGGCTGCTTTCTGGGGGTGGAAGCCTGGTCGAGGACTGGGCCGCGGGGACACTAAAAAGCCCCGAAATCATCTCAAGATAACCTCAAGAGGAAGGTCAATATCCCAGCATCCAGCTAAGGATGCTCACCTGGCCTCTCATCCCAGGTGAGATACTCACGTGAATAAGGAGGGTCCGGAGGAGACGCGGAGGGAGGCCAGGTAGGAAATCAGCTTCAACTCGTTCTCACGAGGGAACCCCTCAGGAAACACCACCTGTAACATTAACAACTGTTACATTCACCTTTGTGAGGGGCTCTTGGGGACTCGAACCCTGGACTCCACGGTGACACGGCTTATCAACAACCGTGTCAGTTATTGTAACTTTCTCGGTCTGTCAATCTTACCTGTCGCCTCCCACATGCTTTCTCCGACACTCCTACCTCTCACCTCCTACATTCTTCCTCCATCACTCCAAACCTTAATCTTCTACCTTTCTTAGCCGGTACATAAGTTATTCACAATTGTCTAAACATTCTCAATTCAATAATTAGCAGCTCTATTAACTAACAACGGCTCAGGAGCTCAAAGGGTCCCTCACCATCAGGGGCTCACGAGCCCTCGGGGTCCTACGGTCAACAATAAGGGCTCAGAAGTCCTATAAAACAAAACTTTCGTATAGACAAATTTTTGAAAAAACTATGTATGACCGACGGAAACTTCAGTGTATAAGTAATGAAATAGAATAAAATTTATTATATTATCCATGCAGTAAGGAATGCTAATCGATTCTATTGCTGAAAATATATTGAGTGAAAATCGATTAAAAATAGTGAAATTTATATGTGTTTTAGATACATGTTTCTGTATTTGTATACGTATTTGTTTCTGTTTATATTCTACATGTTTCCAAATAATACAAATGCATTTACGTAGGAAAGTCGACGACATCTTACCTTCATCAGGCGTGTGTTTGGCGGTGGTGGAGCACTTCCGACGGTGGGGAGGCTGGCGTTGGCTTCACCCTCCGCCCACATCACCCCGCACGCCCACGCCCACGCCCACACCCACGCCCACACTCGCTGCATAACACTGAAGTCACCTGCCCTGCGGTAACCGCCAAAATGCTTCGCTTCCTTTGGCCAGGGCTGAGAAATGCGATTAATATGATGATCAGTACTGTGTTTATAGACATTTATCAATGTATTGTGTCCCTCTAATACACATTTGTTCACTGTGTCGCATGTGTGAGCTCCAGTTCAGCCAGTGTTACTCGTTAACCCTAAACATGGGTCAATAGTTAACCATGCATGATAGTAAGATTAAAAAGTATTGTATAATCACTTCCTGATTCGATTAAATCAGATTCGAATCCCCCAACTTTTATAATTAGTGAGTTAGCCGAACATTTTGACCGATCAAAACCGGACTGATAAGGAGGAGTGCCACTGAGGCGCAGTACGTAGCTGCCCTTACCCTTGAGGAGAGAGGTAACCCCCTTGAGGGGTACTGACGGAGGTACACACGTCGGGCCTGCACCTAAGTACGGTACACTGTGGGAGTGTGGGCCACCCAGGTACGGTACACTGAGTGTGATGGCTCACAGGTGTGTGTGTCAGCGTACACTTGCCCTTCCTCGCTAGCCCCTGCCACAAGTGTGTTCGCAGGTGTTAAGGGAGGGGGGTACAGCTGTCACTCCTTCTTGCACATATTTCCCCCCCCCCTCACCCACCACTCATTCTCTTCTTCTCTGCTCCATTCCTCTCGTGCTCACTTGCATCCTCCTCCTTCCACCTCCTCATTCATGTCGCTTCTCTTATCATTTTCTCATTCCTCTCTTTTTGTTTCGATTTTTTCCCTGTCTCTCTCCCGGTTCCTGTTGTTTGGGTGATGTTATCGAAGTAACTCCACGTGTGTGTGTGTGTGTGTGTGTGTGTGTGTGTGTGTGTGTGTGTGTGTGTGTGTACTCACCTAATTGTGCTTGCGGGGGTTGAGCTTTGGCTCTTTGGTAAGGTGGGTGGGTGGGTGGGTGGCTCTACCTGGGTGGCTCGTACCTGGGTGGCTCTTTGTGTGTGTGTGTGTATGTGTGTGTGTGTGTGTGTGTGTGTGTGTGTGTGTGTGTGTGTGTGTGTGTGTGTGTGTGTGTGTGTGTGTGTGTGTGTGTGTACTCACCTAGTTGTGCTTGCGGGGGTTGCGTTTTGTCTCTTTGGTCCCGCTTCTCAACTGTCAATCAACTAGTGTACAGGTTCCTGAGCCTACTGGGCTCTATCATATCTACATTTGAAACTGTGTATGGAGTCAGCCTCCACCACATCACTTCCTAATGCATTCCATTCATTAACTACTCTGACACTGAAAAAATTCTTTCTAACGTCTCTGTGGCTCATTTGGGTACTAAATTTCCACCTGTGTCCCCTTGTTCGTGTCCCACCCGTGCTGAAAAGTTTGTCTTTGTCCACCCTGTCAATTCCCCTGAGAATTTTGTAGGTAGTGATCATGTCTCCCCTTACTCTTCTGTTTGTGTGTGTTTGTGTACTCATCTATTTGTGCCTGCAGGATCGAGCGTTGGCTCTTGGATCCTGCCTAAATCGCGTCCGTGTGCGTGCGCGCGCGTGCGTTTGCACCTCTATGCATACATTCCTTATGGGAAAAAATATTAACATGAACACCAATTTAACCTTAAAAGCCTTAATTTAAGCCTTTAAAAGCCTTTATTAAATAAATAAAAGCCTTAATAAACACAGCCTTGAAAGGCTGTGTTTATTTGTATGTTAAAAGAAATATTATTTTCACAAACATTTCACGAGTAATATTATATATAAGAATAATACTCTCGCATTTTACTAATGCGCATTTCTCAACTATTCCTCGTGAACAAATGAATTAAGAAAATGTTTTTGAAAAATGCCGTCGCGGTAAAAGTCTTTTATTTGCAATCCTCGGAACGCAATATTGTCGCTCAGAGTAAAATGTACACAAGGTCTTCATTTTCTGCCGTTATCTTATCCGGCCAACAGTCGGTCATCTGGAGTCCAAGATCGCCATGAAATATTCCTTCCCCTGGGCAGGACCAGCTGACGCGAGCGGGATTACGCCTGATGGAGGTCCTCTGGCTTGCTTGCCAATTCAATGACTGGACGGACGGACGAGACGGAAATATCAGGGGAAAAATTAGATTTATATGAGAACGCGCGCTTGCTCACACACACATACACATACATATACACATACATATACATATACACCTACATAAATACATACATAGACTAGAAATAAAAATGAATTTTGGAGAATTGATTTTTGAATTACCTCCAACAGTGAAAAGAAATGTACGAAAGATTGAGAAAATTCGTGTTAGAATTATTAATCTTACTTTTTCGGTCATATTTAATAATATATGTCTACAGGAAAGACTGCTACCAAAATATACATACATATACACATACATATACATAGGCATCAGGAAGTGATGTGGTGGAGGCTGACTCCATACATAGCTTCAAGTATAGATATAATAGAGCCCAATAGGCTCAGGAACCTGTACACCAGTTGATTGACCGTTGAGAGGCAGGACCAAAGAGCCAGAGCTCAACCCCCGCAAGCACAACTAGTTAAGTACAACTAGGTAAGTAAACACACACACACACATATAGGCAAGAAAGAGAGGAGGGTGGGCAGACTGCGTATTTTTGGATTGCCAGAAAGCCTTTGATACAGTACCACACAAGAGACTATAGTGCACCAGCTGGATATGCAGTAAGGAGTGAAAGGGAAAGTTCTCCCTTATTTTTAAAGATTGATGATTTATAAAAATTAAGGCACCCAAGAGGTGGCACGGGCATGAATAGCACGTAATTATTTTTAAAGATTGATTGATTGATGAAGATTAAGCCACCCAAAAGGTGGCACGGGAACGAATAGCCCGTAAGTGGTGGCCCTTTTGTGCCATTACCAGTATCAAGAGCTGATACTGGAGATCTGTGGAGGTGCGACTGCACCCTGCGTGACGGGAAATGTCTCCCGTGATAATTTTAAATGTTTTTGTTCCATTATATATGAAAGAGAGATCTGTTACCAATAAATATGCAGTGTGTTATGAAAAGATCGATATAACTTTGTTAGAAATTATAATGATTTAGTTTGGCCTTAGTGGAGAACTGGATTTGATAGCTGAATAGCATATAACGCGCCATGGTAATTGTCAAAATAAACTATAAATAAATGTGTTTACTATAATCAAAATAAGGTCTTTTTTAAAAAGTAAAATTGTTACCCATTGATTGCGCACGTTTTCTCTTATGGGATCATTCCTTGGTGGGATGTGATTGCGTGGGTAACTTAATTGGGTTTCTATGGGGTCTGGCTGGCGGGAGTGACGTATATATTACTCAGAATTCGTTAGTGAGCTTTGAAATGGAGGAATTACATGAACACGCATGAAGATTAGCCGTTAATCTATTTAATTTACCGTTGGTTGAATGTACTAACGCCTAATAACGACGAAATCCGACGTTACTTCGAGGAACGGGAGGAAGTACTTTCAAGGCTTCAGAGAGCGGAAGGAAGTACTATTAAGGCTTCAGAGAGCGGGTGGGAACAAAAGGAAGTACTTTGAGGACTTCAGAGAATGGGTGGGAACAAGAGAAAATGGAAGGAAGTACTTTTAAGGCTTCAGAGAACGAGTGGGAACGGGAGGAAGCGAGAAGGAAGAGAAGGGAGAGAGAGGGAACGGGAAAGAACGGAAGGAAATACTTTAAAAGTTTCAGAGTGCGGGATGGAACGGAAGGGAACGAGAGAAAGTACTTTTAAGGCTTCAGAGAGTGGGAGGGAACGGGAGGAAGTACTTTTAAAACTTCGGAGTGCGGGCTCTGCTGCTGCTATGATTTGTTTCACTGAATCTATCTCAGCTCAGATTGTGACAGATTCGATCTGTCACAGCTCGAAGTGCCATTTAAGCAGGTTCGAATCCTCATGGTTCCTACTGATTTTTTCATTAAAGATAATCATATTTTCATTTCAAATTAAAAAAATAATAATATATTGTCCTTTGTCCTGCTGCTCAGAATAAAAATAAATAATTAACGTTGTCTCGTACAATGGTCATGCGGGAAAAAGTTTACAAAGTGCTTCTAAAATTCATCCGGGACTGATTCTCGCGCTGGGGTGAAGGGGCATAAGGCTCGTTGTCTGTGCTTAGTGATGGGATTGATTGATTGGTGAAGATTAAGCCCCCCAAAAGGTGGCACGGGCATGAATAGCCCGTTAGTGATGGCCCTTTTGAGCCAGTATCAATAGATGATACTAGAGATCTGTGGAAGTACGACTGCACCCTGCGTGACGGGAGAGAACAGGGTATATCCCGTCTAGAACAGAGAACATCCTGTCTAGTGATGGGGTATATTCACCTCTGTTAAATGAACATGTTGTTGTGACGATAAGGGAGGTGTTACACCGTGTCGACTGAGCGACCTGCAGTTCGTCGCGTTTATGATGGCCGTCTCAGTCGTTACGACCCCTTGTTAAAACCAAAAGGTAATCTCGGTTGCAACATTCTTTTGGGAGGACACATAGGGAGCAAATATATATATTTTAGTGTGTCAGGAAAGGAGGCAGTTTAACGGTCTCGGGAGAAAGAGAATCTGTCGATCACTCTGAATGGTTCTTTGACACTAAGAAGGCGGAGGAGCTCCGGTTTGCCGACGACGCGGCACCTCTGTCTGGCTCGGGGGGGGAGGGGGGGGAGGGAAGGACGTACTTGTGATCCTCTTGTGTTGCCTTAAGATTTTGAGATTCCTAGTCGTCTTCTTTTTGGTTCGCAACGGAGGAGGTATACAGACCCGTTGGTGTTTTATTGTATGGGACGCTGGCCTGCCTCCGTCACGTCATCAGTGATGGTCTGCCTCCGTCACGTCATCGAATGTGGAGCTATTTAACGGAGCAGGGTATTTTAAAATTAGTACAGTCTTCCATATAATATCCACGTTTTCTCTATCTACTTGAAAACCGTTCTCTTAAACCGCTAACAGAGGATACACTTTTGTATACTATTAAATTCTATTATTGATAATCATAATTTTCATTGTGTCGGGGGACAGGAAGCCAGAGTGTATTCATTCAAGTTAGGCTTATATCGAGGTCTCCGCCCCAGCTTTAATTACTGACCCCCCCAGGATGCAACCCCACAACAGGATGACTATCCCCTGAGTACCTACTAAATCCCTGTTAAAAAAAATAGGTAAACAGGTTACTGCAAGGTGATCAGATGCATTAGGTGAAAAGAAATGTGCCCAACCATTTTTGTCCCGCCCGGGATTCGAACCCGAAATTTTCGATTGTGCGTCGAGAGCGAACCCGACTATACTAACGGGACAATAAAATATGATATATACGAATAAAATTCGTATAGTGCAATTTACTTATAAATGACAGACAGGCACAGAGAATAAGATAAAGACAGGCAAACATAGAGACGAAGAAACAGAGACAGAGAAAAACAGGCAGACAGCTAGAAAAAAGGTAGACAGATATAAAAAAAGTGAGAGAAAGATTTCAGCAAACAGAGAAAGAGACAGACACAGAGACAGATATTAAGACTGACAGACAGGTAGACCGACAGCAAGAGACAGAGTGAAAGATATACATACAGAGAGAGAAAAAAATAGAGACAAACAGAGGAACAGATAAAGAGAGAAAACCGGAGAGACAGACAAGCAGACACACAGACCTGGAGAGAGAGACAGACACAGAGAGAGATAGAGGCAGATATAGACAGTCATATATGCTTAGAGATACAGAGAGACAAGAGACAGTCTGTCTCTCTGGACTCTCTCTCTCTCTCTCTCTCTCTCTCTCTCTCTCTCTCTCTCTCTCTCTCTCTCTCTCTCTCTCTCTCTCTCTCCCTTCAATACAGTAACGCTATATCTTTCATTGAAACGCAAGAAACGACCACATACAGAAAACTGGCACATTGAAACAAGTTTTTCTCCTGTTGGCTAGAAAACCCTTGATTCGTGGGGGGACAATATGCACTGAAGATCCTGAAAGAATTGGCCGATAAACTAATTATGATAACATAAGACCAAAGAGCAGTAAGTTTGTACTTCCAGCGCCTTAATGTCTCCGTTCAGAGAGGAAATATTTTCTGCATCTTGGGCATGTGTCTAGCCCTGAGAAGCTCGAGAAAGTGTTGCAACTGTAATAGGTGTTAAATAGGGTTGTGATGCTTTCAAAATTATGCTACAAAATATAATCCATTTGTTGTGTTCTTCATTGTACTTGTAATATATGTACATTATAGTTATGCATTTTGTAACCAATTTTGCAACCATGTACAATATAGAGCATAATAAGAGTAATAATAATAAGAAGAATGACAATAAAGAGGTGGTAGGAGAAGCAAATACTCGTACGAATTCAGAGACAAAAGATTAGATTTTCGAATTTCCCATTTCTTAAGTTTCCAGTACAGTAATTGGTATCCCCATACTCCCAGTTAATACCCCCCTCTCAGTTTCCACGTGTAATTCCTATTTCGGATACAACAATTCTTATTCTCGATTCCCGTCTCAAGATTCTCATTGTTTCAGCACTGTGATAAGGTGCTTTGGCTAGGTGCTGAGTGGGACACTGAGGAGGCCTGGAGTGGGTGCTGAGTGAGGCACTGAGGAGCCATGGAGGAAAGGAGCTGAGGGAAGCGCTTATGGGAACACTGAAGAGGAGGGACTCCGCTGAGAGGGAGAAGCTGAGGGCCAAGAAGCTGAGAAGCTGAGGGCCATACGAGGACAGTGCTAGTGAGGGTTTTGCAAAATATCTCAAGAGTTGAAAACTTAACTAGATGTGTTTATGTGGCGAGGGGGGGGGGGGCGGTGAGGGAGCGGGAGTTCACTCCCTGTATCTGTTACATGCGATTGTGCACGTACTCACCTAGTTGAGCTCACCTAGTTGAGCTTGCGGGGGTTGAACTCTGGCTCTTTGGTCCCGCACCTCAACTGTCAATTAACTGGTGTACAGATTCCTGAGCCTATTGGGCTCTATCATATTTACATTTAAAACTGTGTATGGAGTCAGCCTCCACCAAATCACTGCCTAATGCATTCCACCTGTTAACTACTCTGACGCTGAAAAAGTTCTTTCTAACGTCCCTGTGGCTCATTTGGGTACTCAGTTTCCACCTGTGTCCCCTTGTTCGCGTACCACCCGTGTTAAACAGTTTATCTTTATCTACCCTGTTAATTCCTCTGAGAATTTTGTAGGTAGTGATCATGTCTCCCCTTACTCTTCTGTCTTCTAGGGTCGTGAGGTGCATTTCTCGCAGCCTTTCCCTCGTAACTTATACCTCTTAGTTCTGGGACTAGCCTTGTGGCATATCTCTGAACTTTTTCAAGCTTCGCCTTGTGCTTGACAAGGTACGGGCTCCATGCTGGGGCCGCATACTCCAGGATTGGTCTTACATATGTGGTATACAAGGTTCTGAAGGATTCCTTACACAGGTTCCTGAAGGCAGTTCTAATGTTAGCCAGCCTCGCATACGCCGCAGATGTTATTCTTTTGATCTGGGCTTCAGGAGACAGGGTTGGTGTGATATCAACTCCAAGATCCTTCTCTCTGTCCGTTTCATGAAGGACTTCATCTCCCATTCTGCATCCTGTGTCTGGTCTGTTTCCATTGCCTAGTTTCATTACCTTACATTTACTCGGGTTGAACTTTAGTAGCCATTTGCTGGACCATTCATGCAGTCTGTCTAGATCATTTTGTAGTCTCATACTGTCTTCCTCCGTCTTAATCCTCCTCATAATTTTTGCATCATCAGCAAACAATGAGAGGAATGATTCTATACCATCTGGAAGATCATTTACATATATAAGAAACAGTATGGGTCCAAGGACTGAACCTTGCGGGACCCCACTGGTGACGTCTCCCTAATCTGATACCTCACCCCGCACAGTGACTCGCTGCCTTCTGTTACTTAGGTACTCCCTTATCCAATGGAGTACCTTCCCTTTCACTCCGGCCTGCATCTCCAGCTTTCGCACTAGTCTCTGGTGTGGCACTGTGTCAAAGGCTTTCTGGCAATCCAAAAATATGCATTCTGCCCACCCCCTCTTGCCTGATTCTTGTTGCCTAGGTGTGTGTGTGTGTGTGTGTGTGTGTGTGTGTGTGTGTGTGTGTGTGTACTCACCTAATTATACTCACCTAATTGTGCTTGCGGGGGTTGAGCTCTGGCTCTTTGGTCCCGCCTCTCAACCGTCAATCAACTGGTGTACAGATTCCTGAGCCTATTGGGCTCTATCATATCTACATTTGAAACTGTGTATGGAGTCAGCCTCCACCACATCACTTCCTAATGCATTCCATTTACTAACTACTCTGACACTGAAAAAGTTCTTTCTAACGTCTCTGTGGCTCATTTGGGTACTCAGCTTCCACCTGTGTCCCCTTGTTCGCGTCCCACCAGTGTTGAATAGTTCATCCTTGTTTACCCGGTCGATTCCCCTGAGGATTTTGTAGGTTGTGATCATGTCCCCTCTTACTCTTCTGTCTTCCAGTGTCGTGAGGTGCATTTCCCGCAGCCTTTCCTCATAACTCATGCCTCTTAGTTCTGGGACTAGTCTAGTAGCATACCTTTGGACTTTTTCCAGCTTCGTCTTGTGCTTGACAAGGTACGGGCTCCATGCTGGGGCCGCATACTCCAGGATTGGTCTTACATATGTGGTGTACAAGATTCTGAATGATTCCTTACACAGGTTCCTGAACGCCGTTCTGATGTTAGCCAGCCTCGCATATGCCGCAGTGTGTGTGTGGGCGCATGTGCTGTAGCACGTACAGCAGAGGGACTCCTACCCCCCCACACATGAGTATAGTTTATGATCACTCTGGCGGAGAGTTGACCCCAGGCCGGATTGTACCGCTGCAAGGGACCCCCTCACTGGAGAGTGTTCTACAGTAGCCACTCACCGCGGCCACTTTCTCCACCCACTGCCGTAATAGAGGCCATATTCATATTGATTCCTGTGGATTTTCGTATTGACTTCTGTTCCCCCCAAGATCTTGTAAGGAAGTTAACGTGAGAGTTCTTCAGACTAACACTGAGGTTCCAAATGATTTTTTCTTAATTATACTTTGTAATATTAGTTCCTTTGAAAAGCGCTTTCTCTCATCTATCACACTCTCTCTTCATATGTCTCCCTCTCTTCTCTCTCTCTCTCTCTCTCTCTCTCTCTCTCTCTCTCTCTCTCTCTCTCTCTCTCTTTCTCTCTCTCTCTCTCTCTCTCTCTCTCTCTCTCTCTCTCTCTCTCTCTCTCTCTCTCTCTCTCTCTCTCTCTCTCTCTCTCTCTCTCTCTCTCTCTCTTTACACAGATTGGAACAGACACCCTCGTTTCGAACAGACTGAGAGCTTTTCCTTCCTATTGCTCATGGTAAGTTTTGAACAATAGTTTTCCTGGAATACGAACCGTAAATTGATTAAAAATCAGGTATCCAATCATTGCTGGGTGAACAGAGGCGTACAGTTAATGATTGACGACTAATCAGTTGCCCCCTGCCCAGGATACGAACCTAGGCCAAATTGCTCGCGGAGCGCGGGTCGAGTGTGTTACTGTGCCACAACTAACACACACACACACACACACACACACACACACACACACACACACACACACACACACACACACACACACACACACACCACACAAAGAGCCAAAGCTCAACCCCCGCAAAACACAACTAGATGAGTACACATCTAGTTGTGACCAAAGACCAAACTTTAACCAAAGGCTCGACCAAAGGCTTGACCAAACTTTGACCAGACCTAGACCAAAGGCTCGTAGAGCATCTGGAGAGAAATAACTTTGTAAAGCACCACCAACATGGGTTCAGAGATGGTAAATCGTGCCTCACAGGTTTAATAGAATTTTATGACCAGGCAACGAAAATTAGGCAGGAAAGAGAAGGGTGGGCCGACTGCATTTTCCTGGATTGCCAAAAAGCCTTTGACACAGTACCCCATAAAAGGCTGTTAAAAAAGTTGGAGCAACAGGCAGGAGTAAAAGGGAAGGTGCTCCAGTGGATAAGGGAGTACTTAAGCAACAGGAAACAGCGAGTAACGGTGAGGGGGGAGACATCAGAGTGGCGAGATGTCACCAGCGGAGTCCCACAGGGCTCAGTACTTGGACCCATCCTGTTTCTAATATATGTGAACGATCTTCCAGAGGGTATAGACTCATTCCTCTCGATGTTTGCTGATGATGCAAAAATTATGAGAAGAATCAAGACGGATGAAGATAGACAGAGACTACAGGATGACCTGGATAAACTGGAGGAATGGTCTAGAAAATGGCTGCTGAAGTTCAACTCGGGAAAGTGTAAGGTGATGAAATTAGGCGAAGGGAGCAGGAGGCTGAACACAAGGTATCATCTGGGAGGGGAAATCCTGCAAGAATCAAATAGAGAGAAGGATCTGGGGGGTTGATATCACACCGAACCTGTCCCCAGAGGCCCACATCAAAAGAATATCATCAGCGGCATATGCTAGACTGGCCAACATAAGAACTGCCTTCAGAAACTTGTGTAAGGAATCTTTCAGAACCCTGTATACCACTTATGTAAGACCAATTCTGGAGTATGCAGCTCCAGCCTGGAGTCCATACCTAGCTAAACACAAGACAAAGTTAGAGAAGATTCAGCGGTATGCCACCAGGCTCGTCCTGGAACTGAGAGGATTGAGCTACGAGGAAAGGCTAAAGGAGCTGAACCTCACATCCCTGGAAAACAGAAGAGTAAGGGGAGACATGATAACCACCTACAAAATTCTCAGGGGAATTGACAGGGTGGACAAAGACAAACTCTTCAGCACGGGTGGGACACGAACAAGGGGACACAGGTGGAAACTTAGTACCCAGATGAGCCACAGAGACGTTAGAAAGAATTTTTTCAGTGTCAGAGTAGTTAATAAATGGAATGCACTAGGAAGTGATGTGATGGAGGCTGACTCCATACACAGTTTCAAATATAGATATGATAGAGCCCAGTAGGCTCAGGAATCTGTACACCAGTTGATTGACAGTTGAGAGGCGGGACCAAAGAGCCAAAGCTCAACCCCCGCAAGCACAATTAGGTGAGTACAATTAGGTGAGTACACACACACTCTCTCTCTCTCTCTCTCTCTCTCTCTCTCTCTCTCTCTCTCTCTCTCTCTCTCTCTCTCTCTCTCTCTCTCTCTCTCTCTCTCTCTCTCTCTCTCTCTAAATGTTTTTGTAATGTCAAATATATATGAGAAGGAGCGGTGATACAGCAAGTGGCCTGAGTGTGGTGGCATTGTGGCGGCCAGTGTGTGTAGCACCCCCTGGCACGTGGCTGGTTCAGCACTCCCTCACAATGGTGTTATACGAAGTCCTTCACCCTCCCTCCCTCTCTCTCTCTCTTTCCTTCCCCCTCCCTCCTTCCCGCCTCTCTATTCCTCCTTCCTACTCTCTCTCCAGCTTTCACTCCCTCTTTCTCTACCCCCTTCCTTCCCCCCCTCTCTCTCTCTCTCTCTCTCTCTCTCTCTCTCTCTCTCTCTCTCTCTCTCTCTCTCTCTCTCTCTCTCTCTCTCTCTTTCTCTCTCACCGAATCTCTCGACAAATTCCTCCCCTCTCATCCTCACATGCCGTACTCAGTTATGCAACCATCATTAATATACAATATTAAGAGGGTTGAGAGCTGAATATATTATTAGTGGGTGTGATTAGCATTAAAAGTTAATTGACGCTGGTACCATTAAGACCGGGTCGCTATAGGGGGGTTCTAGTTATCGCGTTAGTTGGTTAGAGAGAGAGAGAGAGAGAGAGAGAGAGAGAGAGAGAGAGAGAGAGAGAGAGAGAGAGAGAGAGAGAGAGAGAGAGAGAGAGAGAGAGAGAGAGAGAGATTTTTATTTCAAAATGATCTTGAAATTGTCCACGTCTTTGACCATTCCCAAATAAATTTAAATTTTCTCTCTTACACAATGTTTTGTCTGGTAACAGCGTGAAGATCTGTTGGAAAAGTCTTGGTTCTCGTAACAAGTTTCTGGAAACAATTTGCCTCTTCAGCTACAAATAGCTTGATTGCCTGTCGCCGTCTCTGGCGTTTATTCATGTTATTGAATGTTTTAAGCATGTTCTAGATAGGTGCTCAGGTAAGTTGGGACACAGAGAGAGAGAGAGAGACAGAGAGAGAGAGAGAGACTTAGAGCTGTGGTAAAAGTATTAAAAGTGTGTCAATGCTTCCATAATGGGGATATTCTAT
The DNA here is from genome assembly GCF_040958095.1 of Procambarus clarkii. NCBI lineage: Eukaryota > Metazoa > Arthropoda > Malacostraca > Decapoda > Cambaridae > Procambarus > Procambarus clarkii. The sequence continues at coordinate 14,578,983 of NC_091178.1, forward strand.
TGTCAGAGCGACAGGGATATGGATAATATGATACACATTATCACAAGAGATGATCTGTGATGTCACTAGTAGAGACCTTGTGACGTCACTAACATAAACCTTGGCGTCCGGCTATGTATATTATTATTGGCACTAACAAAGGGTTGTGGTTGGTGGAACTGCCTTGCTACGTCACTGGCCAAGGCTGTATTGGTGGAGCGAGCTTGTTACGTCACTGGTTATAGCTAAGGTGGGCGGAGCTACGCTTCTTGCGTCACAGATAAGAAGTCAACAGCTCATGTTTATATATATATGACATGACTCCAGTAAAGTCCTTATACATCACCACTCTATACACCGAAAGGTGTATCCCACCTCACGATATGCCATATAGGACTAAAGTGTATTCTCAGTGGATACACTATGTTCAGAGCTAAAGTATAATTATTGACTGGTCAGTAAAGCAATTGCTGTGACCTTAACTATCCCGTGAACAAGAAAACCTAGTTTTCACATCAGAAACAAAGTATATCCTGTTTCTCGGCTTATATATAAGGAAAATGTACTCTTAGTGGATATTGTGGCATGAGTATGGTGGCAACCAGTTCATCCACTCTCACAATCCCTGCTCTTGTAGCAGGCACATGAGAAGTTAGTCTCAGTTACACGTTTAGATCCGCAACAACAGATATGAGATACAATACAAAACAAACACAGCCTTTATTAAGAGATGAGAGATGTAAATAAATAAGATATTTGTTACACACTAACACACACAAACAAAACAATTAGATATTCAAGAGGCACGTGTGAGAAATGTGTATAAGACTTGATACTCTTTATAACTGGAGGCTCGCACCCGCTTGCTATAGCGGGCCGGAGTTCGTGGGATTCGAACTCTGGCCGGACCAGAGTTCGTGGGATTGCACATAATGCGTGCCTGAGAACGAAGTCGGGATTTTTAAAGTTCTTTACAAAATCAAATTGTTCAGAGACGTGTTTCCACACATGGACATAATCTTTGAAGAAAACACTTGATCCTGTGAGACGTTTGGCTCCAGATATTGATCCAAGGTACTAACATAACGACGCTCCAACTTCTCATCTATATCGTCTTTGTCTCCTGTATATTATCATGCTTGTGGGCACGAAGCTTCCATGGCGACAACGGGCGTTGTATTCTTTGTCAACAGTCACCTCATGTTTACAACTTAATCATGTTGGTGTTTAGACACTCAGTTGACTCCCTGTATTCCCAGAAGAGTAGGTTGGGTATCGGAAATTTCAGACATAGGTTGTGATTTACTTCAACTGCCTCACCCTTTACGCCAATGCTTAGAAACCAATCAACACAGCCCAAGCAAATTATCGACTACTGTTCAAGGCTGTCACGTCTAATATACGTCTGAAAGCTCCTCCCTAGTCTATCTGGACCAATAAATAAATGGAATATACTGGACTGATATTCAGAGAGCTGAAGCTCAACCCCCCGCAAGCATATCAAGGCAAGTACAAACGTCCTACGGTGCAGGAAAGGCAGCATTCTCACTCTGACAGACCTCAGATGGAAACACTGTGATTTGCTAATGCATATGCAGGATCTTTTGTTTAAACTGTTAGTTGGGTGTTCAGGGTAGGTTGAGGCAAGGAGTTGGGTCGCGGGCCGCATGCGGATAGCTAGCGGGCCCCATGTTTGGGTGGTCTATGATCTTCAGTCTTACACATGGGAAAGAGTTGATAAGATCGCTGGTGTGAGTAGAATTAGTAGAGGAAAGAGTTTGAACCCCATCCACGCCCTCTCTCTACTTCCTCTCTTCGCACTCCTGTCCTCTTCTCTCCGTATCTCTCCATCTCCCCCATCATGTTCCTTCATTTCTATTTACGTCTTAGCTCCTCAGGTGTCTCACGTCCCTAGGACCTTCCCCCCCCCCTTCTCTCTCCCACGTGTCTCACTCCCTCCCTCTCATATTTCATCTTGCTTCACATCTCTCAAGCCCCCTCTTCATCCCCTCCCCCCCTCTTCCCTTCTAACCCTCAAACCCCCCTTTCCCCTTCCCCCCTAGCTCGTACCCCACCCCCCTTCCCCCAATCTCCCATTCCTCCCTACCCACTCTTCCCCCACCACCTTCTCTGCTTAACTCTGGTTATCTGATAAGAATAATTGGTACCGCTATAATTGCGAGAGTTTTATAGTCAGAAGCTCTCCGGAGGTCTTCAGCGCCACTCACTAACTCGCCTCAAATCATTAACGTCAACAATGTAAAACAAACAAACACAAAAAAGCGTGTTTGGGCAATTAATTGCTCGCGCTTTTTGTGTATTCACGTGGGAATGAGATTGCGTCATCTTTTGCGTGCGTTGCGTGAGGTACGATCATTAACGGCCAGCTCTCCCTGCACGCTATGAGAGAGGAGGGGGGGGGGGGATATGGCTATACGTCATTGGCCAGGATTCATCATTCATTATCACAAGCACTTTACGAAACTTATACATCTTTCTTCGGGGATGGTTAATTCACTGCAAGGCTGTTTATAACAATAATTACTACGCTCGATTGTGAAGCTTCCAAGTTGTAAACTCTTGAATAAATGAGAAACAAAGCTATAATGTTTAAGGAAAGATGTAGGGGTTTGTACTGATGATGTACCCTAACCTAACCTAACCTAACCGATGTTTAGAAAACGTGGATATTTGAGAGCAGCTCCGTCTCACTGTACTTCGTAATTTGTACGTTGGGGGGGACGATTAAGTACAGAATGAGGACGAATTAGCTGTGAGGACAGAGTGGACGGGCTCTTGTCTGGCACTTCAGATTCCCTTCACGTCGTGTTATAGAATTTTACAGTAGTTCCCTGGTGGTTGATGCTCACAGTTGATGCTCACAGTTGATGCTCACAGTTGATGCTCACAGTTGATGCTCACAGTTGATGCTCACAGTTGATGCTCACAGTTGATGCTCACAGTTGATCCTCACAGTTGATGCTCACAGTTGATGCTCACAGTTGATCCTCACAGTTGATGCTCACAGTTGATGCTCACAGTTGATGCTCACAGTTGATGCTCACAGTTGATCCTCACAGTTGATGCTCACAGTTGATGCTCACAGTTGATCCTCACAGTTGATGCTCACAGTTGATCCTCACAGTTGATGCTCACAGTTGATGCTCACAGTTGATCCTCACAGTTGATGCTCACAGTTGATCCTCACAGTTGATGCTCACAGTTGATCCTCACAGTTGATGCTCACAGTTGATGCTCACAGTTGATGCTCACAGTTGATCCTCACAGTTGATGCTCACAGTTGATGCTCACAGTTGATGCTCACAGTTGATGCTCACACTTGATGCTCACAGTTGATCCTCACAGTTGATCCTCACAGTTGATCCTCACAGTTGATGTTCACGGTTGTCGTCAGCAGAACATCTTAGTCTCTCAACATGTGCCAGTTCCAATACATGAATAAGTTGTCTCATATCCACGTTCAAGTCATTGTCATAAGGAGAGAGAATACTCCTGTATAATGATGGGGCCCAAGAGCTACAGGCGTAAGGTCGCGATACCAGACAGGTCGTGAGGTATCACACTCACTTGAGGTATCACAAGGGGTCGCGATACCACACGTATACATCACCAGGTCTGTCATGGTTATCCCCTACACCCGTTGTGGGTGTAGGGGGATAACCTACACCCACAACGTGATAACCTGTAGGGTGTGCTCAGAAGAGGAGGCAGTCTGGTCGACCATTTAGATCGGCACGCAGAGAGGCGATTAATAATGAAATGTGATTTTTTTTGTACTTACAGTGAGGCCGACCCCCTCAATATTTAATCTACCATCACACGTAGAGGTTCGGAAGGGGTATGATCACTGGTCTCAAGCTCGCTCGTAGCGGGACACTGCTTATGATACATGGGATGACGGAGCAGCCCGTCCTCCAAGATTTCCCAACGGTCAAGAAACTGTCGTACTAAAATACCTTTATCCTAACCTATCACTGGACCCAAAACAGAAAACAGGACAGTATGTTAATTTCGCGAGCCGCCACCATTTTCTATTACGACAATTTTTGACCTTAGGTGGAGTATACGTCAAAATGCGACGTTCTATTAGAAGTATAGATTGAAATCCCGACATGATGATACTTGACGCGACGAGGTCCTCTCAGGTAGCGTGGTGCCCTTTCCACAACGACCGCAAGTGGTATCTTACGCAGATACACTTGCAAGCAGGTAAACACACACACACTCCAGGAACGCACGGGGCATGGCAGGTGCTTGTAGGTGGGGCCAGGAGGCATATACCATCATCATGTTGCTACAGTGAGCGAGGTGCTCGCTTAAGCGGCAGCTATACTAGTGTACTCGAGCGGCGGGACACTGGTGGCGGCGGCCGCCAAGTTAGTTGTCCTCTGACAGGCGTCTGAGGCAAAATCAAGAAACCTCTGACAGGCGTCTGAGGCAAAATCAAGAAACCTCTGACAGGCGTCTGAGGCAAAATCAAGAAACCTCTGACAGGCGTCTGAGGCAAAATCAAGAAACCTCTGACAGGCGTCTGAGGCAAAATCAAGAAACCTCTGACAGGAGTCTGAAGCAAAATCAAGAAACCTCTGACAGGCGTCTGAGGCAAAATCAAGAAACCTCTGACAGGCGTCTGAGGCAAAATCAAGAAACCTCTGACAGGCGTCTGAGGCAAAATCAAGAAACCTCTGACAGGCGTCTGAGGCAAAATCAAGAAACCTCTGACAGGCGTCTGAGGCAAAATCAAGAAACCTCTGACAGGAGTCTGAAGCAAAATCAAGAAACCTCTGACAGGCGTCTGAGGCAAAATCAAGAAACCTCTGACAGGAGTCTGAAGCAAAATCAAGAAACCTCTGACAGGCGTCTGAGGCAAAATCAAGAAACCTCTGACAGGCGTCTGAGGCAAAATCAAGAAACCTCTGACAGGCGTCTGAGGCAAAATCAAGAAACCTCTGACAGGCGTCTGAGGCAAAATCAAGAAACCACTGACAGGAGTCTGAAGCAAAATCAAGAAACCTCTGACAGGCGTCTGAGGCAAAATCAAGAAACCTCTGACAGGCGTCTGAGGCAAAATCAAGAAACCTCTGACAGGCGTCTGAGGCAAAATCAAGAAACCTCTGACAGGCGTCTGAGGCAAAATCAAGAAACCTCTGACAGGAGTCTGAGGCAAAATCAAGAAAAACAACTCAGCATTGACTCTTAACTTAGTTCACTCTAGGTCACTGACTCATGGCCGCTTCTGTTTACAGATCACTTCCATATCTCCCTTTATCACCAACGGTTTATTGATACCAGCCTTTTTTTGTGTGTGTGAGATGGACAGAGTTTCTTTCACCTGATGTTCCTGTTCACCTAGCAGTAAATAGGTACCCGGGAGTTAGACAGCTGCTGCGGGCTGCTTCCTGGGGATGTGTATATATGTGTGTGTGTGCGTGTTAAATAGAGAAATGTATATGAAGTAGATATAATAGAGGAAAAATAGATTGGTTAGAAAGGCCTGGGGTCCAAGAGATAATAGCTCGATTATGCAGACACAAATAATAAATGCAAATAGTAAATTACACACACACACACACACACACACACACACACACACACACACACACACACACACACACACACACACACACACACACACACACACACACACTCACACACACACACACACGCACACACACGCACACACACGCACACACACGCACACACACACACACACACACACACACACACACACACACACACACACACACACACACACACACACATACACCACACACACACACACACACACACACACACACACACACACACACACACACACACACACACACACACACACACACAAACACACACACACGGGCTACGTGAGGTCCGGCACGTCATCGAGAGCTCGTTTCGTTGATGTGTTCGTCTCTCCTATTACCCACCGCTGGGTGAAAGGCAGCCGGCGTTACGTGAAGCTCAGTGACCCTGGGAGAGCCGCTGCCGTCCTTGAAGAAGTCGCTGCCCTTCCTGGAGACGTCGCTGCCATCCCTGGTGACACTGTTGTTCCGAAAAATTCCCCCTTTTGCCATTCGTATATATAAGTTAAAAGAGAGTAATATTAGCGTGCCGGATAACAGTGTAAATGATATTCAAAATTGAATTCAACGGTGTATTCTCGTCGACGCTAAAGGAAGACACAGTCACGTCGAACCTTTAGGGGAGTATCTGGTCCTGTCGACCCTTACAGAGACAGACACAAGCCTGTCGACGCTAGCAGGAAGTGTCCAGCTACGTCGACTCTACCTCTGCTTAAACCCCTACAGTCCCACACCACCACCACCACCTACAGTCCTACATCATCACCTTAAACCATGCACCCACCTGACACACACTAAGCATTTAATCACACAAGACAATATTTCTTTCTCATTTGCTAATTAGTCAACCAGATGACTAATTACAAGTGTGATTAAATCACACTTGTAAGAGGCTTGGCATTTGGGCACGGACACCAACCCCTCACCAGCCCAGGCAGAGGCAATCCAGCTCGAGCACAGACCGAGTCTATCCGGCTCTTGACGACAACCACTATTCCACCCACACTCGGGAATCAGAGAACTCTAAAACAGTTAACTGATTATCATTTACCAGATATTATGCCGGCCGTGGAGGTTCAGATATAGAGGCATTGCTTGAGGAAAAGGTCCCTGGAAGCATACAGTCTGACTTTAAACATCTTCATTGTGGACATTTCGGTGGCTGGAATGTGACTCGTGCTTCTTAGGGAATATCCATAGCGGAATGCTGACTTGCATGGTTGATGGGGGGGGGCTTGCTAGCTATGCTAGTTAAGCAAAGCTAGGCACTGAAAACTAGTGTGATCACAGTGCTAGAACGTTAGAGAAACTGAATATAGGCAATTGCATAGACATACATGCGTGTGCATGGGAATACATGGGGAATACATAGAATTACACAGGAAGAAACAGATAACTTAAAACTTTTCCATCTCTATCGAGGTCATCTCTTTATTATTATTATCGATATTATTATCATCAATAATATCTAATTATCTGGGTAAATTATCAACCGGTTCTCATCCCACTCTACGAAAGGGGAAGGGGGAAGGGAAGGGGGTAGAAGTATGACGCAGCATCGTTCTCTGTTGAAAACCGGTTTGAAATTTAAAAAAAAAAAATAAGAGTTTTTGTAGAACCTAATTTATATACTAATGCCACTATACTGTTAGTGACTTTACTACTTTAACTGGGGTAGTGGCTGTTGCTGCTGCTGCTGCTGCTCCACTGCTTCTATTGCTACAACTGTACTGCTTCTACTGCTACTATTGTACTGCTTCTACTGCTACTATTGTACTGCTTCTACTGCTACTATTGTACTGCTTCTACTGCTACTATTGTACTGCTCCTACTGCTACTATTGTACTGCTTCTACTGCTACTATTGTACTGCTCCTACTGCTACTATTGTACTGCTTCTGCTGCTGCTATTGTACTGCTCCTACTGCTACTATTGTACTGCTTCTACTGCTACTATTGTACTGCTCCTACTGCTACTATTGTACTGCTTCTGCTGCTGCTATTGTACTGCTCCTACTGCTACTATTGTACTGCTTCTACTGCTACTATTGTACTGCTCCTACTGCTACTATTGTACTGCTTCTACTTCTACAACTGTACTGCTTCTGTTGTTACTTCTCCACTGCTGTTACTGCGCCAATAACCTCGCCCTAACAGCGAGGCTACTGGCGACCTAATGAAGAGATCACTTGCGGCCTAAAAAAAGATGGCACAGTGACCTAGCAAGGAGGTCACTGAAGCCATAACAGCGACATCCCCTTTCACTGTAACATTCAGGTCACTGTCGCCCTAACAGCGAGGCCACTCATCCCTTATATACACAAATATTCATTGAACTTTTAATTTTATACAACCTCGGCTCAACTGTTTAATGGAGAAAGTCAGAACGGAGACTGAAGACTGCTGCAGGTGGATCACAGAACTAATCGCTAGTTAATGAAGTCTAGCTTGTTATTGAAGTTAATGATATCTTTGTCTTAGATGAGGATCTTTACAAGGTACAATCATCTGCTCCTCGTACCCTTGGAGATGTGCTCGAGGAATGATCCCTCAGATGGCGGAACCAGAGAGCTGAAGGCTGAAAATTAGACCCCCTCCAACCCCTTAAATCTGAAAATAAAAACGAGTGACAACGTTTCTGTCCCTACTGGACCATTATCTGGTCGACTTGATAATGAAACCAAATATTTTATTTTGCTTTCAGATCTGATCTTTCAGAGTTGAGGGTCCAAAGAGCTGAAACTCAACATCCGCAAACATAAATGTATTTATGCCTTGTGTCTTCCTTTAATTTGGGGTCTTCGGTCGGTTTAAACCATTCCTGAAGCCAGTCTTTCAAGGGGTAACTTGTTAGAATTCTTGTAAAAAGTAAATCTTGTTAAAATAAACTTGTAAAAAAGTAAGGATAGGTTAGGTTGGATTTGGAGGTTAAGTTGAGTTGGAATAGATTAGACTGAGCCATGTAGGGCTGGAATAGATTAGGCTGAGCCATGTAGGGCTGGAATAGATTAGGCTGAGCCATGTAGGGCTGGAATAGATTAGGCTGAGCCATATAGGGCTGGAATAGATTAGGCTGAGCCATATAGGGCTGGAATAGATTAGGCTGAGCCATGTAGGGCTGGAATAGATTAGGCTGAGCCATGTAGGGCTGGAATAGATTAGACTGAGCCATGTAGGGCTGGAATAGATTAGGCTGAGCCATGTAGGGCTGGAATAGATTAGGCTGAGCCATGTAGGGCTGGAATAGATTAGATTGAGCCATGTAGGGCTGGAATAGATTAGATTGAGCCATGTAGGGCTGGAATAGATTAGACTGAGCCATGTAGGGCTGGAATAGATTAGACTGAGCCATGTAGGGCTGGAATAGATTAGACTGAGCCATGTAGGGCTGGAATAGATTAGGCTGAGCCATGTAGGGCTGGAATAGATTAGATTGAGCCATGTAGGGCTGGAATAGATTAGATTGAGCCATGTAGGGCTGGAATAGATTAGGCTGAGCCATGTAGGGCTGGAATAGATTAGATTGAGCCATGTAGGGCTGGAATAGAATAGATTGAGCCATGTAGGGCTGGAATAGATTAGACTGAGCCATGTAGGGCTGGAATAGATTAGACTGAGCCATGTAGGGCTGGAATAGATTAGACTGTGCCATGTAGGGCTGGAATAGATTAGGCTGAGCCATGTAGGGCTGGAATAGATTAGGCTGAGCCATGTAGGGCTGGAATAGATTAGATTGAGCCATGTAGGGCTGGAATAGATTAGGCTGAGCCATGTAGGGCTGGAATAGATTTGATTGAGCCATGTAGGGCTGGAATAGATTAGATTGAGCCATGTAGGGCTGGAATAGATTAGGCTGAGCCATGTAGGGCTGGAATAGATTAGGCTGAGCCATGTAGGGCTGGAATAGATTAGACTGAGCCATGTAGGGCTGGAATAGATTAGATTGAGCCATGTAGGGCTGGAATAGATTAGACTGAGCCATGTAGGGCTGGAATAGATTAGACTGAGCCATGTAGGGCTGGAATAGATTAGACTGAGCCATGTAGGGCTGGAATAGATTAGGCTGAGCCATGTAGGGCTGGAATAGATTAGACTGATCCATGTAGGGCTGGAATAGATTAGACTGAGCTATGTAGGGCTGGAATAGATTAGACTGAGCTATGTAGGGCTGGAATTGATTAGACTGAGTCATGTAGGGCTGGAATAGATTAGGCTGAGCAATGTAAGGCTGGAATAGATTAGACTGTGCCATGTAGGGCTGGAATAGATTAGATTGAGCCATGTAGGGCTGGAATAGATTAGACTGAGCCATGTAGGGCTGGAATAGATTAGGCTGAGCCTTGTAGGGCTGGAATAGATTAAACTGAGCCATGTAGGGCTGGAATAGATTAGACTGAGCCATGTAGGGCTGGAAAAGATTAGACTGTGCCATGTAGGGCTGGAATAGATTAGACTGAGCCATGTAGGGCTGGAATAGATTAGACTGTGCCATGTAGGGCTGAAATAGATTAGACTGAGCCATGTAGGGCTGGAATAGATTAGACTGAGCCATGTAGGGCTGGAATAGATTAGACTGAGCCATGTAGGGCTGGAATAGATTAGACTGAGCTAGGGTTGCGTTAGATTTGGGTTTGTTCTAATCGACTATAGCGTCAAAAGTACAATGTTTTGGTAAGAGTAAAAGTACCACAATATCAACCGAGGTTCGTACGCTTTTTGGTTTGCAATACCACCTCTAATCTGATGCTTGCATACGACAGAGCCATGTGTGTGTGCAACAGTAACCGAAAATTCGGATAATATCAACCGAAATCCGTACTCATCTGCTCTTGTTATCCATTTTGTTTGTTACACTTTGCGTACCTGTGTTGTATTATTTTATACGTGTGTTGTATTTTTAAAACCTTTGTTTCAATTTTTAATACGAGTATTTAATTGTTCAATACGAGTATTTAATTGTTCAATACGAGTATTTAATTGTTCAATACATGTATTGTGTAACAATAATGCTTCATTGTTGCATTAATACATCTGTTCCATGAATACATCTGTGGCAATAATATACATGTTACAGCACATAATGTATTGACAACTACATTTCTTTTATTAATTGTTTTGTAGGTAAGGATGAGTCCCCCTCAGCCGTTCTGGGCCTCCACACTACACTCTGAGGAGCACCTGAAACTCCAAGTAAGTCTCCGCTCTCTTTATTGAACTACGTAATACAAAGGGTCCGTATTTTATATATATATATACACCTAGTTAACTGCTAACGACTAGCAAGTGAGATAATAGCATAAGGGTAACAGCAAAAATAATAATAATAATATTAACATTAATACACAGAATTATGATATTCATACCAATATTTATATAAATTCATACAAAATTAAAATAATATCACAATATACAAAATATAGTTAAAAAGATACTATTTAGAGAAAGTTATTAATACAAATAGTAAATGGCGATTTTTACCATTAGCTTAATGCGTCCATTATTTTATTTTTTAACGGCATAAACTTGTCCGTAAAAAAAAAAAAATCGACGTATCAGTGCAATTTTTATCATCGTAATATTGTCGTTTTCTATGCATCGGACTCGATAAGTTAAGGTTGGATGATACTTGCGGTCCGTACGTTTACTGGTAAGGGAAAACAGTCGCATTTTGTACGGAGTGGTAGAGAGAGAGAGAACTACTTTGTACCAGCTTCAAATCCCTGTGAAGCACTCAAATACCATGAAACACTCTCCTTCAGAGAGTATTCTATACGTAGAATAATGGTATACTTTTCTAATTCTTTTTTACTTCTTTACGTTATTCAATACTTCAGTAGTGAAGCAGGAGTTTGTTGACTGGAATTGTCTCGAACTGTTCGTTATTGCACGTTCGTGTAAGGCCAAGTCTCTTGGATGGGTCAATTCGTGACTAGTTTTCAGATGGTATATTTTGAACACAAATTTAACTCTAATAGATTTGTATGCAGCCATGCTGTTATGTTAGAATGGAATCAATTATGTTTGTTAAACCATTTATTAAATTTTTAACATAATTCACCTTCTTGGTGGGTTTAATGTATATATTGAGGACTGTGAGTATATGACTGTATGTGTATGTGTTTGTGTGTATGTGTGTGATTGTGTGATTATGCGTGCGTGGGATTGTGTGAGTGCTGACGATGTGAGTGTGTAACTATGTTTATATGACAAGTGAATGGGTTCAAATCCCGCCTTTGAACAATTTATGCTATTTGGCTCCGTTGTGTATTTGGGTGTCCGTCCGTTTTTGTGTGTGTCTATATCCGTGACTCTGTTTATCTGACTCTTAATCTTTCCTCTCACAGTTCCTAAACATTTACCATTATTACCCATTACCCCATTTTCATGAGACACCCATGTTCCAAGGGGCTAGCTTCGCAATGGTTACTGTCCATTTTTACTGTACCCAGGGGGCTAACAGTACATTGATCACTGATAGGTCACTGTGCCATTGCTTTGATTACTACCCACTTTAGTTCACTGTACCTGTAGGATAACAGCATTACTGACCACTGTTAGGCCACTGTACCCGTGGGTTACCATTGCACTGAACTTACTGCCCACTGTTAGGTTACTTTGAATGTTAAGTAATGTGTTCTGTAACTTGAAAAGTTACATAGCTCTGGAAGCTAGGTTCCTGACCCAAACATGGTGAATAAAACACCGGATTAACTTTGTTTTACTACGAAAGATGGTGTCAGTGTCCGGAATGCCATTTAGACTGTCCATAACACCTGTCTGTCTGTCTGTCTGTCTATAACACCTGTCTGACTGTCCAGGAAATCAAACAGAAGAAATACAGGTTTTTGAGGGTTAACAGTAGAGAATATTAACGCAATTTTCATATCAAGTATATTAATAAAGTGCATTGTGGCGATACAGGTGAAAGTGACACCCAATTTAACTAGTGTCACCTGATGACACTTGTGGCACCTCATGACACTATAGTGCCAAGCAATGACGTCATAGTGCCTGCGGTGCAATATAGGATTGGGGAGATTGGGGGGAGGGGGATAGGCCCAAAACACAGGTGTAAAGGTAGCAAATAAATACTTCAAGGTGTTAATATGATCCTCCTCAGGATTCTCATTTGTAGAGGATCGACCTCAGCTCGCACAAGCTTGGTCGATGACCCCGCCCACAGGACACCTGTGCTCCTCCTACCACCACTCAGGAGGTCTCGAGGTTGAGTGGCCCTGGTGCCAGCATCCGTCGCAGCAAACAGGCACTGTTTAGAAAGTTGCTGTTAACGTCTGTTAGAAAGTTTCTGTTAACGTCTTGTCGTTCTCTGGGCGCGCGCTTTCTCGGGCCTCCCTTGGTCCACTTGGGGGGAAATATATACGTGGAACTCCCTGGTCCACTCGGGGCAGTATATCGACTTCAGAACAGCTGCGCGGAAGAGCCATTTACAGCTGCACGGAACAGCCATTTACAGCGGCAGGGAAGAGCCATTTACAGCTGCACGGAGCAGAGTTTAGTGGCCAGGTAGTAGAGATGGAGGGAGGTGGCGGACATGGAGACCATGTTGCCGATAGCGATGATCATGTGAGTCCTGCGGAAGGCGCGATGGAGCCTCATATAGTGAGGACAGTGAGACAGCCGCCCGGGCTTGCTGCTCGCCACCTCCTCGCCCATACCCGCCTCGCGTTCGATGGCGATCTGTTGGGAATACAGGAGAATGATGTATTATTGTAGAGATACAGTGACGCAGGTGTATGTTTGAACATACGTGACTGAGTTCAGGACTATACGTAAATTCAGGTATTCTGAACATGGCACAACAGCTTTAGTCTCTGATTCATGAGTCTAAATACTATCTTCCCAACCTGTAAGGAAGGCCGCGACGGCCTGGTGATAGTGTGTAGGCTGGTGCCTCAAGTGAGTTCTTTGGTGTTCCGTAAGGGGAAACTGTGTGTTTATTTATTATTACTGGTGATTAAGCTCAGTATAATTACCTTGACTGTGATGAGCCTGGTGAGCACAGGGGCGAGGTAAAGACGTATGCCAAGGTTCACCAGGAAACAGGTCACCAGGATAGCACCCTGGAATACAAGAAATCATAACTCTAGTAGAATGACATGAAACAATTACTTATAGACACAGATGTGAATGTTGCATGCAGAGCTGTTGAACACTATGAGTGCAAATAATAAACAAAAAAGATAATGTATTCATCCAAAACAAATCGCTTCTTACGATCCCCCTTAAATATCCTTTAGGTTTTTCTTAGTTTAAACTCAGACGCCAAAAGCACTCGTAGAACACATAATGTAGATATAGAAGTAATGCCCCATTGTGGGTCCCAAACTTTCTCTTTAAGATATCACAGTGTTCAGTATCACTCCTCACAAGTTCTTGACAATGTTAATTTAAAAGATAAATTTCCACTTTATATATATATTTACTGTATATGTGGGGCCATGTGAGACCATTAGCATGCCCCAGGGTGGCATGTGGGAGTCCTACACCAGCAACCAACCCACCACAAGGGGCCCCCAGGGCATAAAGAAAGGCTCATTCCGGGACAGCTGCCGCCACATTCATTATTCTTCATGGTAATCTACCCGACCCTCGCTCCGTCATCCTCCCCTATCCTCTGTCCTGCCGCCACCAGCACTGAATAGATCTCTCTCCCTCTCTCTCTCTCTCTCTCTCGTCTGTCACCTCACCTTCTTCATTTATCAAGCTTAGGAGTTGAGATGCTTATCTCCTGGAGACGGTGTGTAAGTTGAAATTTGTTTTAGCCGCGTGGGATGAGAAGAATTCCTGTCTAGAGATTTTTAATGGAGTTTGGGATTCAACACTCGTATGCTCTTGTCTGTATGTCTGTCTCTCTCTCTCTCTCCG